>NW_027182501.1:300000-600000 GCF_040938575.1 Ambystoma mexicanum
TCAGGTTTGGAAAGGGAAGGAGTTGGATATCACATTTCATGTTAGAGGAAGGATCTCAGGTTTGGTATTAGAGGCATTGAGATATCACATCTCATGCTATAGGAAGGGTCTCAGGATTGGAATGGGACGGAGTTGGGTATCACATCTCATGCTATAGGAAGGTCTCAGGTTTGGTATAAGCATTGAGTTATCACATCTCATGCTATAGGAAGGGTCTCAGGATTGGAATGGAAGGAGTTGGATATCACATCTCATGTTATAGGAAGGATCTCAGGTTTGGTATTAGAAGCATTGAGACATCACATCTCATGCTATAGGAAGGGTCTCAGGATTGGAATGGGAAGGAGTTGGATATCACATCTCATGCTATAGGAAGGGTCTCAGGATTGGAATGGAAAGGAGTTGTATATGACATCTCATGCCGTAGGAAGGGTCTCAGGTTTGGTATAAGCATTGAGATATCACATCTCTGCTATCGGAAGGGTCTCAGGATTGGAATGGGAAGGAGTTGGATATCCCATCTCATGTTATAGGAAGAGTCTCAGGTTTGGTATTAGAAGCATTGAGATATCACATCGCATGCTATAGGAAGTGTCTCAGGATTGGAATGGGAAGGACTTGGATATCACATCTCATGCTATAGGGAGGGTCTCAAGTTTGATATTAGAAGCCTTGAGATATCACATCTCATGCTATAGGAAGGGTCTCAGGATTGGAATGGGAAGGAGTTGGATATCACATCTCATGCTATAGGAAGGGTCTCAGGTTTGGTATAAGCAGTGAGATATCACATCTCATGCTATAGGAAGGGTCTCAGGATTGGAATGGGAAGGAGTTGGATATCACATCTCATGTTATAGGAAGGATCTCAGGTTTGGTATAAGCATTGAGATATCACATCTCTGCTATCGGACGGGTCTCAGGATTGGAATGGGAAGGAGTTGGATATTCCCATCTCATGTTATAGGAAGGGTCTCAGGTTTGGTATTAGAAGCATTGAGATATCACATCTCATGCTGTAGGAAGGGTCTCAGGATTGGAATGGGAAGGAGTTGGATATCACATCTCATGCTAAAGGGAGGGTCTCAGGTTTGGAAGGGGAAGGATTTGGATATCACATCTTATGTTATAGGAAGGATCACAGGTTTGGTATTAGAAGCATTGAGATATCACATCTCATGCTATCGGAAGGGTCTCAGGATTGGAATGGGAAGGAGTTGGATATCACATCTCATGCTATAGGAAGGGTCTCAGGTTTGGAACGGGAAGGAGTTGGATATCACATGTCATGTTATAGGAAGAGTCTCAGGTTTGGTATAAGCATTGAGATATCACATCTCTGCTATCGGAGGTGTCTCAGGATTGGGATGGGAAGGAGTTGGATATCACATCTCATGCTATAGGAAGGGTATCAGGTTTGGAACGGGAAGGAGTTGGATATCCCATCTCATGTTATAGGACGGGTCTCAGGTTTGGTATTAGAAGCATTGAGATATCACATCGCATGCTGTAGGAAGGATCTCAGGTTTGGAATGGGAAGGAATTGGATATCACATCTCATGTCATAGGAAGTATCTCAGGTTTGGTATTAGAAGCATTGAGATATCACATCTCATGCTATAGGAATGGTCTCAGGATTGGAATGGGTAGGAGTTGGATATTACATTCTTGCTATAGGAAGGGTCTCATGTTTGGAATGGGAAGGAGTTGGATATCACATATGCTATAGGAAGGGTCTCAGGTTTGGAACGGGAAGGAGTTGGATATCACATCTCATGTTATAGGAAGGGTCTCAGGTTTGGTATAAGCATTGAGATATCACATCTCTGCTATCGGAAGTGGCTCAGGATTGGAATGGGAAGGAGTTGGATATCCCATCTCATGTTATAGGACGGGTCTCTGGTTTGGTATTAGAATCATTGAGATATCACATCGCATGCTGTAGGAAGGGTCTAAGGATTGGAATGGGATGGACTTGGATATCACATCTCCTGCTATAGGTAGGCTCTCAGGTTTGGTATAAGCATTGAGATATCACATCTCATGCTATAGGAAGGGTCTCAGGATTGGAATGGGAAGGATTTGGATATCACATCTCATGCTATAGGAAGGGTCTCAGGTTTGGTATAAGCATGGAGATATCACTTCTCATGCTATAGGAAGTGTCTCAGGATTGGAATTGGAAGGAGTTGGATATCACATCTCATGTTATAGGAAGGATCTCAGGTTTGGTATTAGAAGCATTGAGATATCAAAACTCATGCTATAGGAAGGGTCTCAGGATTGGAATGGGAAGGAGTTCGATATCACATCTCATGCTATAGGAAGGGTCTCAGGATTGGAATGGGAAGGATTTTTATATGACATCTCATGCCATAGGAAGGATCTCAGGTTTGGTATTAGAAGCATTGAGACATCACATCTCATGTTATAGGAAGGGTCTCAGGATTGGAATGAGAAGGAGTTGGATATCACATCTCATGCTATAGGAAGGGTCTCAGGTTTGGTATAAGCATTGAGATATCACATCTCATGCTATAGGAAGGGTCTCAGGATTGGAATGGGAAGGAGTTGTATATGACATCTGTAAGGATATTTGGCGTGTTATAGCACAGAGTACAGCACTACTGCACAGGTAGCATTTTTTTTTTGATGCAGCACCACCACATGGGTGTGGTGCATTGCTATATGTGTTGCCAGAGTGACATGGACATATAAGTAAAGACAGGCTATTCAGTCAAAAACGATTTTTACATATAAGATGCAAATCTATTTTTACAGTTAAAAGCACACATGTGCACATTCAAAATGCACACTATTTTTCACCTGAAATGCCTATGTTGCAAGAGACACATTTGAAAATTAATAACTAACCTTATTAATAACTAACCTGACTAATAAAACTTCATTTAACATAACCCACTAATAAAAATGTGTCTCCACTGCAGAATTAGGCCTACTCTGAAAGTGAACTTTTAAACGCACATTCATTTTTTTCTCTGCTGCTCTGTCCACATAACTACAGGAAGCAAAGAGCTCGAAGGAACAGGAAATCAGTTTGTTACAATTTTTACTGTAGAAGTGAGCCATTGTGTAGTGAGGGAGGAGATGACATGATTGATTCTGATTGGAGCAGCGTCATAGCAAGTATCATGCTAGAGGCTGTGATTAGAACTTTGCTGGAGAAGCTTGAGGGGAGGGAGAACAATCGAGATCTTGCAGAGCTGGGAGAAGGATCTGTTTCCTGGCTGAGGCATTCCTGCTGCAAAAGCTGAGAGTTCCAGGCAATAACCCCGGTTTGAGAACGGCAGACGCTTGTTCTCACTGGGTTGATTTTCAAGGGAGCCAAATTCAGAAAGAGAATAGCCGAAGAAAACTCATGCTGAACAGATAAGGTAATTACAGAAGCGAGTGGGAGCTGTGCGAAAGTGTGCGAAACTGTTCAGTCAGTGTATTAAAGGGAGTCTCAGTCTCTTATCAGCATATTTAATGTTACCAATTGAATATATTCTCGCAGCTCTCTGTTCATTTTATCACAAATAATGTTGTACCATTTCATTTATTTCTGTAAAAAAAGTTAAACTGTGTTTAAAAGAAATTGCTATAATACAAAAACATTTGAAAACAGATAGCTAGTGTGTATTATTTCTTTCTTTCATTTTGCATGGGAAAAGGTTTAAACGTGGGTAGATTTTTAAACAGTGCAATTGTCATTTTAAAACAGATGTGTGCATGATTCTATTCAGTATGGACAGTTGTGAGTGACTGTTTGTAGCATAGCCTGTTGGAGGTACATGAGTCAACGGGAAGAGAGACTCCCTGGACATAGTTCCCTACCGTATATAAGGTAGTGGAAATTACCACAAAAATAGCACAATAGCCCATGGTGGCACACAACACTAACACTGAAAATGTGGTATCCCTAAAATGTAGGCCTGAGGTCTCTCTAGTGATCAAGAACAATCTAGATAAAAAACAAGGGATGTTGGATATTGGGGCCACAAATAAACCAACCACTATACCAACCAACCACGCAAACTACCGCGCACATCATCTAAATAGGTCTGAATTCTGAAATAATGCAATGTATTATTGTCATGTGTGACCCAATATGAATACAGAGAGTGATTATTGCTAAAGGTATTTTGGCGGTAAGAAAATACCGCAAAGCCCCAAATATCCACAAAATACCCAACACATCTCATGCCACAGGAAGGGTCTCAGGTTTGGTATAAGCATTGAGATATCACATCTCTGCTATCGGAAGGGTCTCAGGATTGGAATGGGAAGGAGTTGGATATCCCATATTATGTTATAGGAAGGGTCTCAGGTTTGGTATTAGAAGCATTGAGATATCACATCTCATGCTATAGGAAGGGTCTCAGGATTGGAATGGGAAGGACTTGGATATCACATCTCATGCTATAGGGAGGGTCTCACGTTTGGAAAGGGAAGGAGTTGGATATCACATTTCATGTTAGAGGTAGGATCTCAGGTTTGGTATTAGAAGCATTGAGATATCACATCTCATGCTATCGGAAGTATCTCAGGTTTGGTATTAGAGGCATTGAGATATCACATCTCATGCTATCTATCATAAGGGTCTCAGGATTGGAATGGGAAGGAGTTGGATATCACATCTCATGCTAAAGGGAGGGTCTCAGGTTTGGAAGGGGAAGGATTTGGATATCACATCACATGTTATAAGAAGGATCTCAGGTTTGGTATTAGAAGCATTGAGATATCACATCTCATGCTATCGGAAGGGTCTCAGGATTGGAATGGGAAGGAGTTGGATATCACATCTCATGCTAAAGGGAGGGTCTCAGGTTTGGAAGGGGAAGGATTTGGATATCACATCTCATGTTATAGGAAGGATCTCAGGTTTGGTATTAGAAGCATTGAGATATCACATCTCATGCTATCGGAAGTATCTCAGGTTTGGTATTAGAGGCATTGAGATATCACATCTCATGCTATCTATCATAAGGGTCTCAGGATTGGAATGGGAAGGAGTTGGATATCACATCTCATGCTAAAGGGAGGGTCTCAGGTTTGGAAGGGGAAGGATTTGGATATCACATCACATGTTATAAGAAGGATCTCAGGTTTGGTATTAGAAGCATTGAGATATCACATCTCATGCTATCGGAAGGGTTTCAGGATTGGAATGGGAAGGAGTCGGATATCACATCTCATGCTATAGGAAGGCTCTCAGGTTTGGAAGGGGAAAGAGTTGGATATCACATTTCATGTTAGAGGTAGGATCTCAGGTTTGGTATTAGAGGCATTGAGATATCACATCTCATGCTATCAGAAGGGTCTCAGGATTGGAATGGGAAGGAGTTGGATATCACATCTCATGCTAAAGGGAGGGTCTCAGGTTTGGAAGGGGAAGGATTTGGATATCACGTCTCATGTTATAGGAAGGATCTCAGGTTTGGTATTAGAAGCATTGAGATATCACATCTCATGCTATCGGAAGGATCTCAGGTTTGGTATTAGAGGCATTGAGATATCACATCTCATGCTAAAGGGAGGGTCTCAGGTTTGGAAGGGGAAGGATTTGGATATCACATCTCTTGTTATAGGAAGGATCACAGGTTTGGTATTAGAAGCATTGAGATATCACATCTCATGCTATCGGAAGGGTCTCAGGATTGGAATGGGAAGGAGTTGGATATCACATCTCATGCTAAAGGGAGGGTCTCAGGTTTGGAAGGGGAAGGATTTGGATATCACATCTCATGTTATAGGAAGGATCTCAGGTTTGGTATTAGAAGCATTGAGATATCACATCTCATGCTATCGGAAGTATCTCAGGTTTGGTATTAGAGGCATTGAGATATCACATCTCATGCTATCTATCATAAGGGTCTCAGGATTGGAATGGGAAGGAGTTGGATATCACATCTCATGCTAAAGGGAGGGTCTCAGGTTTGGAAGGGGAAGGATTTGGATATCACATCACATGTTATAAGAAGGATCTCAGGTTTGGTATTAGAAGCATTGAGATATCACATCTCATGCTATCGGAAGGGTCTCAGGATTGGAATGGGAAGGAGTCGGATATCACATCTCATGCTATAGGAAGGCTCTCAGGTTTGGAAGGGGAAAGAGTTGGATATCACATTTCATGTTAGAGGTAGGATCTCAGGTTTGGTATTAGAGGCATTGAGATATCACATATCATGCTATCAGAAGGGTCTCAGGTTTGGAAGGGGAAGGATTTGGATATCACATCTCTTGTTATAGGAAGGATCACAGGTTTGGTATTAGAAGCATTGAGATATCACAACTCATGCTATCGGAAGGGTCTCAGGATTGGAATGGGACGGAGTTGGATATCACATCTCATGCTAAAGGGAGGGTCTCAGGTTTGGAAGGGGAAGGATGTGGATATCACATTTCATGTTAGAGGTAGGATCTCAGGTTTGGTATTGGAGGCATTGAGATATCACATCTCATGCTATCAGAAGGGTCTCAGGATGGGAATGGGAAGGAGTTGGATATCACATCTCATGCTAAAGGGAGGGTCTCAGGTTTGGAAGGGGAAGGATTTGGATATCACATCTCATGTTATCGGAAGGATCTCAGGTTTGGTATTAGAAGCATTGAGATATCACATCTCATGCTATAGGAAGGGTCTCAGGTTTGGTATTAGAAGCATTGAGATATCAAGTCTCATGGTATAGGAAGGGTCTCAGAATTGGAATGGGAAGGAGTTGGATATCTCAAGCTATAGGAAGGGTCTCAGGATTGGAATGGGAAGGGGTTTGATATCACAACTCATGCCATAGTATGGGTCTCAGGTTTGGTAGAAACATTGGGATATCACATCTCATGCTATCGGAAGGGTATCAGGATTTGATCTGGAAGGAGTTGGATATCCCATCTCATGCTATAGGAAGGGTCTCAGGTTGGAATGGGAAGGAGTTGGATATCACATCTCATGTTATAGGAAGGGTCCCAGGATTGGAATGGGAAGGACTTGGATATCACATTTCATGTTAGAGGAAGGATCTCAGGTTTGGTATTAGAGGCATTAAGATATCACATCTCATGTTATAGGAAGGGTCTCACGTTTGGTATAAGCATTGAGATATCACATCTCATGCTATAGGAAGGGTCTCAGGATTGGAATGGGAAGGAGTTGGATATCACATCTCGAGCTATAGGAAGGGTCTCACGTTTGGTATAAGCATTGAGATATCACATCTCATGCTATAGGAAGGGTCTCAGGATTGGAATGGGAAGGTGTTGGATATCACATCTCATGTTATAGGAAAGATCTCAGGTTTGGTATTAGAAGCATTGCGACATCACATCTCATGTTATAGGAAGGGTCTCAGGATTGGAATGGGAAGAAGTTGGCTATCACATCTCATGCTATAGGAAGGGTCTCAGGTTTGGTATAAGCATTGAGATATCACATCTCATGCTATAGGAAGGGTCGCAGGATTGGAATGGGACGGACTTGGATATCACATCTCATGCTATAGGGAGGGTCTCAGCTTTGGAACGGGAAGGATTTGGATATCACATCGCATGTTATAGGAAGGATCTCAGGTTTGGTAAGGGAAGGAGTTGGATATCACATTTCATGTTAGAGGTAGAATTTCAGGTTTGGTATTAGAGGCATTGAGGTATCACATCTCATGCTATCAGAAGGGTCTCAGGATTGGAATGGGAAGGAGTTGGATATCACATCTCATGCTAAAGGGAGGGTCTCAGGTTTGGAAGGGGAAGGATTTGGATATCACATCGCATGTTATAGGAAGGATCTCAGGTTTGGTATTAGAATCATTGAGATATCACATCTCATGCTATCGGAAGTATCTCAGGTTTGGTATTAGAGGCATTGAGATATCACATCTCATGCTATCATAAGGGTCTCAGGATTGGAATGGGAAGGAGTTGGATATCACTTCTCATGCTAAAGGGAGGGTCTCAGGTTTGGAAGGGGAAGGATTTGGATATCACATCACATGTTATAAGAAGGATCTCAGGTTTGGTATTAGAAGCATTGAGATATCACATCTCATGCTATCAGAAGGGCCTCAGGATTGGAATGGGAGGGAGTTGGATATCACATCTCATGCTATAGGAAGGGTCTCAGGTTTGGAACGGGAAGGAGTTGGATATCACATCTCATGTTATAGGAAGAGTCTCAGGTTTGGTATAAGCATTGAGATATCACATCTCTGCAATCGGAAGTGTCTCAGGATTGGGATGGGAAGGAGTTGGATATCACATCTCATGCTATAGGAAGGGTCTCAGGTTTGGAACGGGAAGGAGTTGGATATCCCATCTCATGTTATAGGACAGGTCTCAGGTTTGGTATTAGAAGCATTGAGATATCACATCGCATGCTGTAGGAAGGGTCTCAGGATTGGAATGGGAAGGAGTTGGATATTACATCTCATGCTATAGGAAGGGTCTCAGGTTTGGTATAAGCATTGAGATATCACATCTCTGCTATCGGAAGTGTCTCAGGATTGGAATGGGAAGGAGTTGGATATCCCATCTCATGTTATAGGACGGGTCTCAGGTTTGTTATTAGAATCATTGAGATATCATATTGCATGCTGTAGGAAGGGTCTAAGGATTGGAATGGGAAGGTCTTGAATATCACATCTCATGCTATAGGTAGGCTCTCAGGTTTGGAAAGGGAAGGAGTTGGATATCACATTTCATGTTAGAGGAAGGATCTCAGGTTTGGTATTAGAGGCATTGAGATATCACATCTCATGCTATAGGAAGGGTCTCAGGATTGGAATGGGAAGGAGTTGGATATCACATTTCATGCTATAGGAAGGGTCTCAGGTTTGGTATAAGCATTGAGATGTCACATCTCATGCTATAGGAAGGGTCTCAGGATTGGAATGGGAAGGAGTTGGATATCACATCTCATGTTATAGGAAGGATCTCAGGTTTGGTATTAGAAGCATTGAGATATCACATCTCATGCTATAGGAAGGGTCTCAGGATTGGAATGGGAAGGAGTTGTATATGACATCTCATGCCATAGGAAGGGTCTCAGGTTTGGTATAAGCATTGAGATATCACATCTCTGCTATCGGAAGGGTCTCAGGATTGGAATGGGAAGGAGTTGGATATCCCATCTCATGTTATAGGAAGAGTCTCAGGTTTGGTATTAGAAGCATTGAGATATCACATCTGATGCTATAGGAAGTGTCTCAGGATTGGATTGGGAAGGAGTTTGATATCACATCTCATGCCATGTATGGGTCTCAGGTTTTGTAGAAGCATTGGGATATCACATCTCATGCTATCGGAAGGGTATCAGGATTGGATTTGGAAGGAGTTGGATATCACATCTCATGTTATAGGAAGGGTCTCAGGATTGGAATGGGAAGGACTTGGATATCACATCTCATGCTATAGGAAGGCTCTCAGGTTTGGAAGGGGAAGGAGTTGGATATCACATTTCATGTTAGAGGTAGGATCTCAGGTTTGGTATTAGAGGCATTGAGATATCACATCTCATGCTATCAGAAGGGTCCCAGGATTGGAATGGGAAGGAGTTGGATATCACATCTCATGCTAAAGGGAGGGTCTCAGGTTTATAAGGGGAAGGATTTGGATATCACGTCTCATGTTATAGGAAGGATCTCAGGTTTGGTATTAGAAGCATTGAGATATCACATCTCATGCTATCGGAAGGATCTCAGGTTTGGTATTAGAGGCATTGAGATATCACATCTCATGCTAAAGGGAGGGTCTCAGGTTTGGAAGGGGAAGGATTTGGATATCACATCTCTTGTTATAGGAAGGATCACAGGTTTGGTATTAGAAGCATTGAGATATCACATCTCATGCTATCGGAAGGGTCTCAGGATTGGAATGGGAAGGAGTTGGATATCACATCTCATGCTAAAGGGAGGGTCTCAGGTTTGGAAGGGGAAGGATTTGGATATCACATCTCATGTTATAGGAAGGATCTCAGGTTTGGTATTAGAAGCATTGAGATATCACATCTCATGCTATCGGAAGTATCTCAGGTTTGGTATTAGAGGCATTGAGATATCACATCTCATGCTATCTATCATAAGGGTCTCAGGATTGGAATGGGAAGGAGTTGGATATCACATCTCATGCTAAAGGGAGGGTCTCAGGTTTGGAAGGGGAAGGATTTGGATATCACATCACATGTTATAAGAAGGATCTCAGGTTTGGTATTAGAAGCATTGAGATATCACATCTCATGCTATCGGAAGGGTCTCAGGATTGGAATGGGAAGGAGTCGGATATCACATCTCATGCTATAGGAAGGCTCTCAGGTTTGGAAGGGGAAAGAGTTGGATATCACATTTCATGTTAGAGGTAGGATCTCAGGTTTGGTATTAGAGGCATTGAGATATCACATATCATGCTATCAGAAGGGTCTCAGGTTTGGAAGGGGAAGGATTTGGATATCACATCTCTTGTTATAGGAAGGATCACAGGTTTGGTATTAGAAGCATTGAGATATCACAACTCATGCTATCGGAAGGGTCTCAGGATTGGAATGGGACGGAGTTGGATATCACATCTCATGCTAAAGGGAGGGTCTCAGGTTTGGAAGGGGAAGGATGTGGATATCACATTTCATGTTAGAGGTAGGATCTCAGGTTTGGTATTGGAGGCATTGAGATATCACATCTCATGCTATCAGAAGGGTCTCAGGATGGGAATGGGAAGGAGTTGGATATCACATCTCATGCTAAAGGGAGGGTCTCAGGTTTGGAAGGGGAAGGATTTGGATATCACATCTCATGTTATCGGAAGGATCTCAGGTTTGGTATTAGAAGCATTGAGATATCACATCTCATGCTATAGGAAGGGTCTCAGGTTTGGTATTAGAAGCATTGAGATATCAAGTCTCATGGTATAGGAAGGGTCTCAGAATTGGAATGGGAAGGAGTTGGATATCTCAAGCTATAGGAAGGGTCTCAGGATTGGAATGGGAAGGGGTTTGATATCACAACTCATGCCATAGTATGGGTCTCAGGTTTGGTAGAAACATTGGGATATCACATCTCATGCTATCGGAAGGGTATCAGGATTTGATCTGGAAGGAGTTGGATATCCCATCTCATGCTATAGGAAGGGTCTCAGGTTGGAATGGGAAGGAGTTGGATATCACATCTCATGTTATAGGAAGGGTCCCAGGATTGGAATGGGAAGGACTTGGATATCACATTTCATGTTAGAGGAAGGATCTCAGGTTTGGTTTTAGAGGCATTAAGATATCACATCTCATGTTATAGGAAGGGTCTCACGTTTGGTATAAGCATTGAGATATCACATCTCATGCTATAGGAAGGGTCTCAGGATTGGAATGGGAAGGAGTTGGATATCACATCTCGAGCTATAGGAAGGGTCTCACGTTTGGTATAAGCATTGAGATATCACATCTCATGCTATAGGAAGGGTCTCAGGATTGGAATGGGAAGGTGTTGGATATCACATCTCATGTTATAGGAAAGATCTCAGGTTTGGTATTAGAAGCATTGCGACATCACATCTCATGTTATAGGAAGGGTCTCAGGATTGGAATGGGAAGAAGTTGGCTATCACATCTCATGCTATAGGAAGGGTCTCAGGTTTGGTATAAGCATTGAGATATCACATCTCATGCTATAGGAAGGGTCTCAGGATTGGAATGGGAAGGAGTTGTATATGACATCTCATGCCATAGGAAGGGTCTCAGGTTTGGAATAAGCATTGAGATATCACATCTCATGCTATAGGAAGGGTCTCAGGATTGGAATGGGACGGACTTGGATATCACATCTCATGCTATAGGGAGGGTCTCAGGTTTGGAACGGGAAGGATTTGGATATCACATCGCATGTTATAGGAAGGATCTCAGGTTTGGTAAGGGAAGGAGTTGGATATCACATTTCATGTTAGAGGTAGGATTTCAGGTTTGGTATTAGAGGCATTGAGGTATCACATCTCATGCTATCAGAAGGGTCTCAGGATTGGAATGGGAAGGAGTTGGATATCACATCTCATGCTAAAGGGAGGGTCTCAGGTTTGGAAGGGGAAGGATTTGGATATCACATCGCATGTTATAGGAAGGATCTCAGGTTTGGTATTAGAATCATTGAGATATCACATCTCATGCTATCGGAAGTATCTCAGGTTTGGTATTAGAGGCATTGAGATATCACATCTCATGCTATCATAAGGGTCTCAGGATTGGAATGGGAAGGAGTTGGATATCACTTCTCATGCTAAAGGGAGGGTCTCAGGTTTGGAAGGGGAAGGATTTGGATATCACATCACATGTTATAAGAAGGATCTCCGGTTTGGTATTAGAAGCATTGAGATATCACATCTCATGCTATCAGAAGGGTCTCAGGATTGGAATGGGAGGGAGTTGGATATCACATCTCATGCTATAGGAAGGGTCTCAGGTTTGGAACGGGAAGGAGTTGGATATCACATCTCATGTTATAGGAAGAGTCTCAGGTTTGGTATAAGCATTGAGATATCACATCTCTGCAATCGGAAGTGTCTCAGGATTGGGATGGGAAGGAGTTGGATATTACATCTCATGCTATAGGAAGGGTCTCAGGTTTGGTATAAGCATTGAGATATCACATCTCTGCTATCGGAAGTGTCTCAGGATTGGAATGGGGAGGAGTTGGATATCCCATCTCATGTTATAGGACGGGTCTCAGGTTTGTTATTAGAATCATTGAGATATCATATTGCATGCTGTAGGAAGGGTCTAAGGATTGGAATGGGAAGGTCTTGAATATCACATCTCATGCTATAGGTAGGCTCTCAGGTTTGGAAAGGGAAGGAGTTGGATATCACATTTCATGTTAGAGGAAGGATCTCAGGTTTGGTATTAGAGGCATTGAGATATCACATCTCATGCTATAGGAAGGGTCTCAGGATTGGAATGGGAAGGAGTTGGATATCACATTTCATGCTATAGGAAGGGTCTCAGGTTTGGTATAAGCATTGAGATGTCACATCTCATGCTATAGGAAGGGTCTCAGGATTGGAATGGGAAGGAGTTGGATATCACATCTCATGTTATAGGAAGGATCTCAGGTTTGGTATTAGAAGCATTGAGATATCACATCTCATGCTATAGGAAGGGTCTCAGGATTGGAATGGGAAGGAGTTGTATATGACATCTCATGCCATAGGAAGGGTCTCAGGTTTGGTATAAGCATTGAGATATCACATCTCTGCTATCGGAAGGGTCTCAGGATTGGAATGGGAAGGAGTTGGATATCCCATCTCATGTTATAGGAAGAGTCTCAGGTTTGGTATTAGAAGCATTGAGATATCACATCTGATGCTATAGGAAGTGTCTCAGGATTGGATTGGGAAGGAGTTTGATATCACATCTCATGCCATGTATGGGTCTCAGGTTTTGTAGAAGCATTGGGATATCACATCTCATGCTATCGGAAGGGTATCAGGATTGGATTTGGAAGGAGTTGGATATCACATCTCATGTTATAGGAAGGGTCTCAGGATTGGAATGGGAAGGACTTGGATATCACATCTCATGCTATAGGAAGGCTCTCAGGTTTGGAAGGGGAAGGAGTTGGATATCACATTTCATGTTAGAGGTAGGATCTCAGGTTTGGTATTAGAGGCATTGAGATATCACATCTCATGCTATCAGAAGGGTCCCAGGATTGGAATGGGAAGGAGTTGGATATCACATCTCATGCTAAAGGGAGGGTCTCAGGTTTGGAAGGGGAAGGATTTGGATATCACGTCTCATGTTATAGGAAGGATCTCAGGTTTGGTATTAGAAGCATTGAGATATCACATCTCATGCTATCGGAAGGATCTCAGGTTTGGTATTAGAGGCATTGAGATATCACATCTCATGCTAAAGGGAGGGTCTCAGGTTTGGAAGGGGAAGGATTTGGATATCACATCTCTTGTTATAGGAAGGATCACAGGTTTGGTATTAGAAGCATTGAGATATCACATCTCATGCTATCGGAAGGGTCTCAGGATTGGAATGGGAAGGAGTTGGATATCACATCTCATGCTAAAGGGAGGGTCTCAGGTTTGGAAGGGGAAGGATTTGGATATCACATCTCTTGTTATAGGAAGGATCACAGGTTTGGTATTAGAAGCATTGAGATATCACATCTCATGCTATCGGAAGGGTCTCAGGATTCGAACGGGAAGGAGTCGGATATCACATCTCATGCTATAGGAAGGCTCTCAGGTTTGGAAGGGGAAAGAGTTGGATATCACATTTCATGTTAGAGGTAGGATCTCAGGTTTGGTATTAGAGGCATTGAGATATCACATCTCATGCTATCTATCATAAGGGTCTCAGGATTGGAATGGGAAGGAGTTGGATATCACATCTCATGCTAAAGGGAGGGTCTCAGGTTTGGAAGGGGAAGGATTTGGATATCACATCACATGTTATAAGAAGGATCTCAGGTTTGGTATTAGAAGCATTGAGATATCACATCTCATGCTATCGGAAGGGTCTCAGGATTGGAATGGGAAGGAGTCGGATATCACATCTCATGCTATGGGAAGGCTCTCAGGTTTGGAAGGGGAAAGAGTTGGATATCACATTTCATGTTAGAGGTAGGATCTCAGGTTTGGTATTAGAGGCATTGAGATATCACATCTCATGCTATCAGAAGGGTCTCAGGATTGGAATGGGAAGGAGTTGGATATCACATCTCATGCTAAAGGGAGGGTCTCAGGTTTGGAAGGGGAAGGATTTGGATATCACGTCTCATGTTATAGGAAGGATCTCAGGTTTGGTATTAGAAGCATTGAGATATCACATCTCATGCTATCGGAAGGATCTCAGGTTTGGTATTAGAGGCATTGAGATATCACATCTCATGCTAAAGGGAGGGTCTCAGGTTTGGAAGGGGAAGGATTTGGATATCACATCTCTTGTTATAGGAAGGATCACAGGTTTGGTATTAGAAGCATTGAGATATCACATCTCATGCTATCGGAAGGGTCTCAGGATTGGAATGGGAAGGAGTTGGATATCACATCTCATGCTAAAGGGAGGGTCTCAGGTTTGGAAGGGGAAGGATTTGGATATCACATCTCATGTTATAGGAAGGATCTCAGGTTTGGTATTAGAAGCATTGAGATATCACATCTCATGCTATCGGAAGTATCTCAGGTTTGGTATTAGAGGCATTGAGATATCACATCTCATGCTATCTATCATAAGGGTCTCAGGATTGGAATGGGAAGGAGTTGGATATCACATCTCATGCTAAAGGGAGGGTCTCAGGTTTGGAAGGGGAAGGATTTGGATATCACATCACAAGTTATAAGAAGGATCTCAGGTTTGGTATTAGAGGCATTGAGATATCACATCTCATGCTATCGGAAGGGTCTCAGGATTGGAATGGGAAGGAGTCGGATATCACATCTCATGCTATAGGAAGGCTCTCAGGTTTGGAAGGGGAAAGAGTTGGATATCACATTTCATGTTAGAGGTAGGATCTCAGGTTTGGTATTAGAGGCATTGAGATATCACATCTCATGCTATCAGAAGGGACTCAGGATTGGAATGGGAAGTAGTTGGATATCACATCTCATGCTAAAGGGAGGGTCTCAGGTTTAGAAGGGTAAGGATTTGGATATCACGTCTCATGTTATAGGAAGGATCTCAGGTTTGGTATTAGAAGCATTGAGATATCACATCTCATGCTATCGGAAGGATCTCAGGTTTGGTATTAGAGGCATTGAGATATCACATCTCATGCTATCGGAAGGGTCTCAGGATTGGAATGGGACGGAGTTGGATATCACATCTCATGCTAAAGGGAGGGTCTCAGGTTTGGAAGGGGAAGGATGTGGATATCACATTTCATGTTAGAGGTAGGATCTCAGGTTTGTTATTGGAGGCATTGAGATATCACATCTCATGCTATCAGAAGGGTCTCAGGATGGGAATGGGAAGGAGTTGGATATCACATCTCATGCTAAAGGGAGGGTCTCAGGTTTGGAAGGGGAAGGATTTGGATATCACATTTCATGTTAGAGGTAGGATCTCAGGTTTGGTATTAGAGGCATTGAGATATCACATCTCATGCTATCAGAAGGGTCTCAGGATTGGAATGGGAAGGAGTTGGATATCACATCTCATGCTAAAGGGAGGGTCTCAGGTTTGGAAGGGGAAGGATTTGGATATCACGTCTCATGTTATAGGAAGGATCTCAGGTTTGGTATTAGAAGCATTGAGATATCACATCTCATGCTATCGGAAGGATCTCAGGTTTGGTATTAGAGGCATTGAGATATCACATCTCATGCTAAAGGGAGGGTCTCAGGTTTGGAAGGGGAAGGATTTGGATATCACATCTCTTGTTATAGGAAGGATCACAGGTTTGGTATTAGAAGCATTGAGATATCACATCTCATGCTATCGGAAGGGTCTCAGGATTGGAATGGGAAGGAGTTGGATATCACATCTCATGCTAAAGGGAGGGTCTCAGGTTTGGAAGGGGAAGGATTTGGATATCACATCTCATGTTATAGGAAGGATCTCAGGTTTGGTATTAGAAGCATTGAGATATCACATCTCATGCTATCGGAAGTATCTCAGGTTTGGTATTAGAGGCATTGAGATATCACATCTCATGCTATCTATCATAAGGGTCTCAGGATTGGAATGGGAAGGAGTTGGATATCACATCTCATGCTAAAGGGAGGGTCTCAGGTTTGGAAGGGGAAGGATTTGGATATCACATTTCATGTTAGAGGTAGGATCTCAGGTTTGGTATTAGAGGCATTGAGATATCACATCTCATGCTATCAGAAGGGTCTCAGGATTGGAATGGGAAGGAGTTGGATATCACATCTCATGCTAAAGGGAGGGTCTCAGGTTTGGAAGGGGAAGGATTTGGATATCACGTCTCATGTTATAGGAAGGATCTCAGGTTTGGTATTAGAAGCATTGAGATATCACATCTCATGCTATCGGAAGGATCTCAGGTTTGGTATTAGAGGCATTGAGATATCACATCTCATGCTAAAGGGAGGGTCTCAGGTTTGGAAGGGGAAGGATTTGGATATCACATCTCTTGTTATAGGAAGGATCACAGGTTTGGTATTAGAAGCATTGAGATATCACATCTCATGCTATCGGAAGGGTCTCAGGATTGGAATGGGAAGGAGTTGGATATCACATCTCATGCTAAAGGGAGGGTCTCAGGTTTGGAAGGGGAAGGATTTGGATATCACATCTCATGTTATAGGAAGGATCTCAGGTTTGGTATTAGAAGCATTGAGATATCACATCTCATGCTATCGGAAGTATCTCAGGTTTGGTATTAGAGGCATTGAGATATCACATCTCATGCTATCTATCATAAGGGTCTCAGGATTGGAATGGGAAGGAGTTGGATATCACATCTCATGCTAAAGGGAGGGTCTCAGGTTTGGAAGGGGAAGGATTTGGATATCACATCACAAGTTATAAGAAGGATCTCAGGTTTGGTATTAGAAGCATTGAGATATCACATCTCATGCTATGGGAAGGGTCTCAGGATTGGAATGGGAAGGAGTCGGATATCACATCTCATGCTATAGGAAGGCTCTCAGGTTTGGAAGGGGAAAGAGTTGGATATCACATTTCATGTTAGAGGTAGGATCTCAGGTTTGGTATTAGAGGCATTGAGATATCACATCTCATGCTATCAGAAGGGTCTCAGGATTGGAATGGGAAGTAGTTGGATATCACATCTCATGCTAAAGGGAGGGTCTCAGGTTTGGAAGGGTAAGGATTTGGATATCACGTCTCATGTTATAGGAAGGATCTCAGGTTTGGTATTAGAAGCATTGAGATATCACATCTCATGCTATCGGAAGGATCTCAGGTTTGGTATTAGAGGCATTGAGATATCACATCTCATGCTATCGGAAGGGTCTCAGGATTGGAATGGGACGGAGTTGGATATCACATCTCATGCTAAAGGGAGGGTCTCAGGTTTGGAAGGGGAAGGATGTGGATATCACATTTCATGTTAGAGGTAGGATCTCAGGTTTGGTATTGGAGGCATTGAGATATCACATCTCATGCTATAGGAAGGGTCTCAGGTTTGGTATTAGAAGCATTGAGATATCAAGTCTCATGGTATAGGAAGGGTCTCAGAATTGGAATGGGAAGGAGTTGGATATCTCAAGCTATAGGAAGGGTCTCAGGATTGGAATGGGAAGGGGTTTGATATCACAACTCATGCCATAGTATGGGTCTCAGGTTTGGTAGAAACATTGGGATATCACATCTCATGCTATCGGAAGGGTATCAGGATTTGATCTGGAAGGAGTTGGATATCCCATCTCATGCTATAGGAAGGGTCTCAGGTTGGAATGGGAAGGAGTTGGATATCACATCTCATGTTATAGGAAGGGTCCCAGGATTGGAATGGGAAGGACTTGGATATCACATTTCATGTTAGAGGAAGGATCTCAGGTTTGGTATTAGAGGCATTAAGATATCACATCTCATGTTATAGGAAGGGTCTCACGTTTGGTATAAGCATTGAGATATCACATCTCATGCTATAGGAAGGGTCTCAGGATTGGAATGGGAAGGAGTTGGATATCACATCTCGAGCTATAGGAAGGGTCTCACGTTTGGTATAAGCATTGAGATATCACATCTCATGCTATAGGAAGGGTCTCAGGATTGGAATGGGAAGGTGTTGGATATCACATCTCATGTTATAGGAAAGATCTCAGGTTTGGTATTAGAAGCATTGCGACATCACATCTCATGTTATAGGAAGGGTCTCAGGATTGGAATGGGAAGAAGTTGGCTATCACATCTCATGCTATAGGAAGGGTCTCAGGTTTGGTATAAGCATTGAGATATCACATCTCATGCTATAGGAAGGGTCTCAGGATTGGAATGGGAAGGAGTTGTATATGACATCTCATGCCATAGGAAGGGTCTCAGGTTTGGAATAAGCATTGAGATATCACATCTCATGCTATAGGAAGGGTCTCAGGATTGGAATGGGACGGACTTGGATATCACATCTCATGCTATAGGGAGGGTCTCAGGTTTGGAACGGGAAGGATTTGGATATCACATCGCATGTTATAGGAAGGATCTCAGGTTTGGTAAGGGAAGGAGTTGGATATCACATTTCATGTTAGAGGTAGGATTTCAGGTTTGGTATTAGAGGCATTGAGGTATCACATCTCATGCTATCAGAAGGGTCTCAGGATTGGAATGGGAAGGAGTTGGATATCACATCTCATGCTAAAGGGAGGGTCTCAGGTTTGGAAGGGGAAGGATTTGGATATCACATCGCATGTTATAGGAAGGATCTCAGGTTTGGTATTAGAATCATTGAGATATCACATCTCATGCTATCGGAAGTATCTCAGGTTTGGTATTAGAGGCATTGAGATATCACATCTCATGCTATCATAAGGGTCTCAGGATTGGAATGGGAAGGAGTTGGATATCACTTCTCATGCTAAAGGGAGGGTCTCAGGTTTGGAAGGGGAAGGATTTGGATATCACATCACATGTTATAAGAAGGATCTCCGGTTTGGTATTAGAAGCATTGCGATATCACATCTCATGCTATCAGAAGGGTCTCAGGATTGGAATGGGAGGGAGTTGGATATCACATCTCATGCTATAGGAAGGGTCTCAGGTTTGGAACGGGAAGGAGTTGGATATCACATCTCATGTTATAGGAAGAGTCTCAGGTTTGGTATAAGCATTGAGATATCACATCTCTGCAATCGGAAGTGTCTCAGGATTGGGATGGGAAGGAGTTGGATATCACATCTCATGCTATAGGAAGGGTCTCAGGTTTGGAACGGGAAGGAGTTGGATATCCCATCTCATGTTATAGGACAGGTCTCAGGTTTGGTATTAGAAGCATTGAGATATCACATCGCATGCTGTAGGAAGGGTCTCAGCATTGGAATGGGAAGGAGTTGGATATTACATCTCATGCTATAGGAAGGGTCTCAGGTTTGGTATAAGCATTGAGATATCACATCTCTGCTATCGGAAGTGTCTCAGGATTGGAATGGGGAGGAGTTGGATATCCCATCTCATGTTATAGGACGGGTCTCAGGTTTGTTATTAGAATCATTGAGATATCATATTGCATGCTGTAGGAAGGGTCTAAGGATTGGAATGGGAAGGTCTTGAATATCACATCTCATGCTATAGGTAGGCTCTCAGGTTTGGAAAGGGAAGGAGTTGGATATCACATTTCATGTTAGAGGAAGGATCTCAGGTTTGGTATTAGAGGCATTGAGATATCACATCTCATGCTATAGGAAGGGTCTCAGGATTGGAATGGGAAGGAGTTGGATATCACATTTCATGCTATAGGAAGGGTCTCAGGTTTGGTATAAGCATTGAGATGTCACATCTCATGCTATAGGAAGGGTCTCAGGATTGGAATGGGAAGGAGTTGGATATCACATCTCATGTTATAGGAAGGATCTCAGGTTTGGTATTAGAAGCATTGAGATATCACATCTCATGCTATAGGAAGGGTCTCAGGATTGGAATGGGAAGGAGTTGTATATGACATCTCATGCCATAGGAAGGGTCTCAGGTTTGGTATAAGCATTGAGATATCACATCTCTGCTATCGGAAGGGTCTCAGGATTGGAATGGGAAGGAGTTGGATATCCCATCTCATGTTATAGGAAGAGTCTCAGGTTTGGTATTAGAAGCATTGAGATATCACATCTGATGCTATAGGAAGTGTCTCAGGATTGGATTGGGAAGGAGTTTGATATCACATCTCATGCCATGTATGGGTCTCAGGTTTTGTAGAAGCATTGGGATATCACATCTCATGCTATCGGAAGGGTATCAGGATTGGATTTGGAAGGAGTTGGATATCACATCTCATGTTATAGGAAGGGTCTCAGGATTGGAATGGGAAGGACTTGGATATCACATCTCATGCTATAGGAAGGCTCTCAGGTTTGGAAGGGGAAGGAGTTGGATATCACATTTCATGTTAGAGGTAGGATCTCAGGTTTGGTATTAGAGGCATTGAGATATCACATCTCATGCTATCAGAAGGGTCCCAGGATTGGAATGGGAAGGAGTTGGATATCACATCTCATGCTAAAGGGAGGGTCTCAGGTTTGGAAGGGGAAGGATTTGGATATCACGTCTCATGTTATAGGAAGGATCTCAGGTTTGGTATTAGAAGCATTGAGATATCACATCTCATGCTATCGGAAGGATCTCAGGTTTGGTATTAGAGGCATTGAGATATCACATCTCATGCTAAAGGGAGGGTCTCAGGTTTGGAAGGGGAAGGATTTGGATATCACATCTCTTGTTATAGGAAGGATCACAGGTTTGGTATTAGAAGCATTGAGATATCACATCTCATGCTATCGGAAGGGTCTCAGGATTGGAATGGGAAGGAGTTGGATATCACATCTCATGCTAAAGGGAGGGTCTCAGGTCTGGAAGGGGAAGGATTTGGATATCACATCTCTTGTTATAGGAAGGATCACAGGTTTGGTATTAGAAGCATTGAGATATCACATCTCATGCTATCGGAAGGGTCTCAGGATTGGAACGGGAAGGAGTCGGATATCACATCTCATGCTATAGGAAGGCTCTCAGGTTTGGAAGGGGAAAGAGTTGGATATCACATTTCATGTTAGAGGTAGGATCTCAGGTTTGGTATTAGAGGCATTGAGATATCACATCTCATGCTATCTATCATAAGGGTCTCAGGATTGGAATGGGAAGGAGTTGGATATCACATCTCATGCTAAAGGGAGGGTCTCAGGTTTGGAAGGGGAAGGATTTGGATATCACATCACATGTTATAAGAAGGATCTCAGGTTTGGTATTAGAAGCATTGAGATATCACATCTCATGCTATCGGAAGGGTCTCAGGATTGGAATGGGAAGGAGTCGGATATCACATCTCATGCTATAGGAAGGCTCTCAGGTTTGGAAGGGGAAAGAGTTGGATATCACATTTCATGTTAGAGGTAGGATCTCAGGTTTGGTATTAGAGGCATTGAGATATCACATCTCATGCTATCAGAAGGGTCTCAGGATTGGAATGGGAAGGAGTTGGATATCACATCTCATGCTAAAGGGAGGGTCTCAGGTTTGGAAGGGGAAGGATTTGGATATCACGTCTCATGTTATAGGAAGGATCTCAGGTTTGGTATTAGAAGCATTGAGATATCACATCTCATGCTATCGGAAGGATCTCAGGTTTGGTATTAGAGGCATTGAGATATCACATCTCATGCTAAAGGGAGGGTCTCAGGTTTGGAAGGGGAAGGATTTGGATATCACATCTCTTGTTATAGGAAGGATCACAGGTTTGGTATTAGAAGCATTGAGATATCACATCTCATGCTATCGGAAGGGTCTCAGGATTGGAATGGGAAGGAGTTGGATATCACATCTCATGCTAAAGGGAGGGTCTCAGGTTTGGAAGGGGAAGGATTTGGATATCACATCTCATGTTATAGGAAGGATCTCAGGTTTGGTATTAGAAGCATTGAGATATCACATCTCATGCTATCGGAAGTATCTCAGGTTTGGTATTAGAGGCATTGAGATATCACATCTCATGCTATCTATCATAAGGGTCTCAGGATTGGAATGGGAAGGAGTTGGATATCACATCTCATGCTAAAGGGAGGGTCTCAGGTTTGGAAGGGGAAGGATTTGGATATCACATCACAAGTTATAAGAAGGATCTCAGGTTTGGTATTAGAAGCATTGAGATATCACATCTCATGCTATCGGAAGGGTCTCAGGATTGGAATGGGAAGGAGTCGGATATCACATCTCATGCTATAGGAAGGCTCTCAGGTTTGGAAGGGGAAAGAGTTGGATATCACATTTCATGTCAGAGGTAGGATCTCAGGTTTGGTATTAGAGGCATTGAGATATCACATCTCATGCTATCAGAAGGGTCTCAGGATTGGAATGGGAAGTAGTTGGATATCACATCTCATGCTAAAGGGAGGGTCTCAGGTTTGGAAGGGTAAGGATTTGGATATCACGTCTCATGTTATAGGAAGGATCTCAGGTTTGGTATTAGAAGCATTGAGATATCACATCTCATGCTATCGGAAGGATCTCAGGTTTGGTATTAGAGGCATTGAGATATCACATCTCATGCTATCGGAAGGGTCTCAGGATTGGAATGGGACGGAGTTGGATATCACATCTCATGCTAAAGGGAGGGTCTCAGGTTTGGAAGGGGAAGGATGTGGATATCACATTTCATGTTAGAGGTAGGATCTCAGGTTTGGTATTGGAGGCATTGAGATATCACATCTCATGCTATCAGAAGGGTCTCAGGATGGGAATGGGAAGGAGTTGGATATCACATCTCATGCTAAAGGGAGGGTCTCAGGTTTGGAAGGGGAAGGATTTGGATATCACATCTCATGTTATCGGAAGGATCTCAGGTTTGGTATTAGAAGCATTGAGATATCACATCTCATGCTATAGGAAGGGTCTCAGGTTTGGTATTAGAAGCATTGAGATATCAAGTCTCATGGTATAGGAAGGGTCTCAGAATTGGAATGGGAAGGAGTTGGATATCTCAAGCTATAGGAAGGGTCTCAGGATTGGAATGGGAAGGGGTTTGATATCACAACTCATGCCATAGTATGGGTCTCAGGTTTGGTAGAAACAGTGGGATATCACATCTCATGCTATCGGAAGGGTATCAGGATTTGATCTGGAAGGAGTTGGATATCCCATCTCATGCTATAGGAAGGGTCTCAGGTTGGAATGGGAAGGAGTTGGATATCACATCTCATGTTATAGGAAGGGTCCCAGGATTGGAATGGGAAGGACTTGGATATCACATTTCATGTTAGAGGAAGGATCTCAGGTTTGGTATTAGAGGCATTAAGATATCACATCTCATGTTATAGGAAGGGTCTCACGTTTGGTATAAGCATTGAGATATCACATCTCATGCTATAGGAAGGGTCTCAGGATTGGAATGGGAAGGAGTTGGATATCACATCTCGAGCTATAGGAAGGGTCTCACGTTTGGTATAAGCATTGAGATATCACATCTCATGCTATAGGAAGGGTCTCAGGATTGGAATGGGAAGGTGTTGGATATCACATCTCATGTTATAGGAAAGATCTCAGGTTTGGTATTAGAAGCATTGCGACATCACATCTCATGTTATAGGAAGGGTCTCAGGATTGGAATGGGAAGGAGTTGTATATGACATCTCATGCCATAGGAAGGGTCTCAGGTTTGGAATAAGCATTGAGATATCACATCTCATGCTATAGGAAGGGTCTCAGGATTGGAATGGGACGGACTTGGATATCACATCTCATGCTATAGGGAGGGTCTCAGGTTTGGAACGGGAAGGATTTGGATATCACATCGCATGTTATAGGAAGGATCTCAGGTTTGGTAAGGGAAGGAGTTGGATATCACATTTCATGTTAGAGGTAGGATCTCAGGTTTGGTATTAGAGGCATTGAGGTATCACATCTCATGCTATCAGAAGGGTCTCAGGATTGGAATGGGAAGGAGTTGGATATCACATCTCATGCTAAAGGGAGGGTCTCAGGTTTGGAAGGGGAAGGATTTGGATATCACATCGCATGTTATAGGAAGGATCTCAGGTTTGGTATTAGAATCATTGAGATATCACATCTCATGCTATCGGAAGTATCTCAGGTTTGGTATTAGAGGCATTGAGATATCACATCTCATGCTATCATAAGGGTCTCAGGATTGGAATGGGAAGGAGTTGGATATCACTTCTCATGCTAAAGGGAGGGTCTCAGGTTTGGAAGGGGAAGGATTTGGATATCACATCACATGTTATAAGAAGGATCTCAGGTTTGGTATTAGAAGCATTGAGATATCACATCTCATGCTATCAGAAGGGTCTCAGGATTGGAATGGGAGGGAGTTGGATATCACATCTCATGCTATAGGAAGGGTCTCAGGTTTGGAACGGGAAGGAGTTGGATATCACATCTCATGTTATAGGAAGAGTCTCAGGTTTGGTATAAGCATTGAGATATCACATCTCTGCAATCGGAAGTGTCTCAGGATTGGGATGGGAAGGAGTTGGATATCACATCTCATGCTATAGGAAGGGTCTCAGGTTTGGAACGGGAAGGAGTTGGATATCCCATCTCATGTTATAGGACAGGTCTCAGGTTTGGTATTAGAAGCATTGAGATATCACATCGCATGCTGTAGGAAGGGTCTCAGGATTGGAATGGGACGGAGTTGGATATTACATCTCATGCTATAGGAAGGGTCTCAGGTTTGGTATAAGCATTGAGATATCACATCTCTGCTATCGGAAGTGTCTCAGGATTGGAATGGGAAGGAGTTGGATATCCCATCTCATGTTATAGGACGGGTCTCAGGTTTGTTATTAGAATCATTGAGATATCATATTGCATGCTGTAGGAAGGGTCTAAGGATTGGAATGGGAAGGTCTTGAATATCACATCTCATGCTATAGGTAGGCTCTCAGGTTTGGAAACGGAAGGAGTTGGATATCACATTTCATGCTATAGGAAGGGTCTCAGGTTTGGTATAAGCATTGAGATGTCACATCTCATGCTATAGGAAGGGTCTCAGGATTGGAATGGGAAGGAGTTGGATATCACATCTCATGTTATAGGAAGGATCTCAGGTTTGGTATTAGAAGCATTGAGATATCACATCTCATGCTATAGGAAGGGTCTCAGGATTGGAATGGGAAGGAGTTGTATATGACATCTCATGCCATAGGAAGGGTCTCAGGTTTGGTATAAGCATTGAGATATCACATCTCAACTATCGGAAGGGTCTCAGGATTGGAATGGGAAGGAGTTGGATATCCCATCTCATGTTATAGGAAGAGTCTCAGGTTTGGTATTAGAAGCATTGAGATATCACATCTGATGCTATAGGAAGTGTCTCAGGATTGGAATGGGAAGGAGTTTGATATCACATCTCATGCCATGTATGGGTCTCAGGTTTTGTAGAAGCATTGGGATATCACATCTCATGCTATCGGAAGGGTATCAGGATTGGATTTGGAAGGAGTTGGATATCACATCTCATGTTATAGGAAGGGTCTCAGGATTGGAATGGGAAGGACTTGGATATCACATCTCATGCTATAGGAAGGCTCTCAGGTTTGGAAGGGGAAGGAGTTGGATATCACATTTCATGTTAGAGGTAGGATCTCAGGTTTGGTATTAGAGGCATTGAGATATCACATCTCATGCTATCAGAAGGGTCCCAGGATTGGAATGGGAAGGAGTTGGATATCACATCTCATGCTAAAGGGAGGGTCTCAGGTTTGGAAGGGGAAGGATTTGGATATCACGTCTCATGTTATAGGAAGGATCTCAGGTTTGGTATTAGAAGCATTGAGATATCACATCTCATGCTATCGGAAGGATCTCAGGTTTGGTATTAGAGGCATTGAGATATCACATCTCATGCTAAAGGGAGGGACTCAGGTTTGGAATTGGAAGGATTTGGATATCACATCTCTTGTTATAGGAAGGATCACAGGTTTGGTATTAGAAGCATTGAGATATCACATCTCATGCTATCGGAAGGGTCTCAGGATTGGAATGGGAAGGAGTTGGATATCACATCTCATGCTAAAGGGAGGGTCTCAGGTTTGGAAGGGGAAGGATTTGGATATCACATCTCTTGTTATAGGAAGGATCACAGGTTTGGTATTAGAAGCATTGAGATATCACATCTCATGCTATCGGAAGGGTCTCAGGATTCGAACGGGAAGGAGTCGGATATCACATCTCATGCTATAGGAAGGCTCTCAGGTTTGGAAGGGGAAAGAGTTGGATATCACATTTCATGTTAGAGGTAGGATCTCAGGTTTGGTATTAGAGGCATTGAGATATCACATCTCATGCTATCTATCATAAGGGTCTCAGGATTGGAATGGGAAGGAGTTGGATATCACATCTCATGCTAAAGGGAGGGTCACAGGTTTGGAAGGGGAAGGATTTGGATATCACATCACATGTTATAAGAAGGATCTCAGGTTTGGTATTAGAAGCATTGAGATATCACATCTCATGCTATCGGAAGGGTCTCAGGATTGGAATGGGAAGGAGTCGGATATCACATCTCATGCTATGGGAAGGCTCTCAGGTTTGGAAGGGGAAAGAGTTGGATATCACATTTCATGTTAGAGGTAGGATCTCAGGTTTGGTATTAGAGGCATTGAGATATCACATCTCATGCTATCAGAAGGGTCTCAGGATTGGAATGGGAAGGAGTTGGATATCACATCTCATGCTAAAGGGAGGGTCTCAGGTTTGGAAGGGGAAGGATTTGGATATCACGTCTCATGTTATAGGAAGGATCTCAGGTTTGGTATTAGAAGCATTGAGATATCACATCTCATGCTATCGGAAGGATCTCAGGTTTGGTATTAGAGGCATTGAGATATCACATCTCATGCTAAAGGGAGGGTCTCAGGTTTGGAAGGGGAAGGATTTGGATATCACATCTCTTGTTATAGGAAGGATCACAGGTTTGGTATTAGAAGCATTGAGATATCACATCTCATGCTATCGGAAGGGTCTCAGGATTGGAATGGGAAGGAGTTGGATATCACATCTCATGCTAAAGGGAGGGTCTCAGGTTTGGAAGGGGAAGGATTTGGATATCACATCTCATGTTATAGGAAGGATCTCAGGTTTGGTATTAGAAGCATTGAGATATCACATCTCATGCTATCGGAAGTATCTCAGGTTTGGTATTAGAGGCATTGAGATATCACATCTCATGCTATCTATCATAAGGGTCTCAGGATTGGAATGGGAAGGAGTTGGATATCACATCTCATGCTAAAGGGAGGGTCTCAGGTTTGGAAGGGGAAGGATTTGGATATCACATCACAAGTTATAAGAAGGATCTCAGGTTTGGTATTAGAGGCATTGAGATATCACATCTCATGCTATCGGAAGGGTCTCAGGATTGGAATGGGAAGGAGTCGGATATCACATCTCATGCTATAGGAAGGCTCTCAGGTTTGGAAGGGGAAAGAGTTGGATATCACATTTCATGTTAGAGGTAGGATCTCAGGTTTGGTATTAGAGGCATTGAGATATCACATCTCATGCTATCAGAAGGGACTCAGGATTGGAATGGGAAGTAGTTGGATATCACATCTCATGCTAAAGGGAGGGTCTCAGGTTTAGAAGGGTAAGGATTTGGATATCACGTCTCATGTTATAGGAAGGATCTCAGGTTTGGTATTAGAAGCATTGAGATATCACATCTCATGCTATCGGAAGGATCTCAGGTTTGGTATTAGAGGCATTGAGATATCACATCTCATGCTATCGGAAGGGTCTCAGGATTGGAATGGGACGGAGTTGGATATCACATCTCATGCTAAAGGGAGGGTCTCAGGTTTGGAAGGGGAAGGATTTGGATATCACATTTCATGTTAGAGGTAGGATCTCAGGTTTGGTATTAGAGGCATTGAGATATCACATCTCATGCTATCAGAAGGGTCTCAGGATTGGAATGGGAAGGAGTTGGATATCACATCTCATGCTAAAGGGAGGGTCTCAGGTTTGGAAGGGGAAGGATTTGGATATCACATTTCATGTTAGAGGTAGGATCTCAGGTTTGGTATTAGAGGCATTGAGATATCACATCTCATGCTATCAGAAGGGTCTCAGGATTGGAATGGGAAGGAGTTGGATATCACATCTCATGCTAAAGGGAGGGTCTCAGGTTTGGAAGGGGAAGGATTTGGATATCACGTCTCATGTTATAGGAAGGATCTCAGGTTTGGTATTAGAAGCATTGAGATATCACATCTCATGCTATCGGAAGGATCTCAGGTTTGGTATTAGAGGCATTGAGATATCACATCTCATGCTAAAGGGAGGGTCTCAGGTTTGGAAGGGGAAGGATTTGGATATCACATCTCTTGTTATAGGAAGGATCACAGGTTTGGTATTAGAAGCATTGAGATATCACATCTCATGCTATCGGAAGGGTCTCAGGATTGGAATGGGAAGGAGTTGGATATCACATCTCATGCTAAAGGGAGGGTCTCAGGTTTGGAAGGGGAAGGATTTGGATATCACATCTCATGTTATAGGAAGGATCTCAGGTTTGGTATTAGAAGCATTGAGATATCACATCTCATGCTATCGGAAGTATCTCAGGTTTGGTATTAGAGGCATTGAGATATCACATCTCATGCTATCTATCATAAGGGTCTCAGGATTGGAATGGGAAGGAGTTGGATATCACATCTCATGCTAAAGGGAGGGTCTCAGGTTTGGAAGGGGAAGGATTTGGATATCACATTTCATGTTAGAGGTAGGATCTCAGGTTTGGTATTAGAGGCATTGAGATATCACATCTCATGCTATCAGAAGGGTCTCAGGATTGGAATGGGAAGGAGTTGGATATCACATCTCATGCTAAAGGGAGGGTCTCAGGTTTGGAAGGGGAAGGATTTGGATATCACGTCTCATGTTATAGGAAGGATCTCAGGTTTGGTATTAGAAGCATTGAGATATCACATCTCATGCTATCGGAAGGATCTCAGGTTTGGTATTAGAGGCATTGAGATATCACATCTCATGCTAAAGGGAGGGTCTCAGGTTTGGAAGGGGAAGGATTTGGATATCACATCTCTTGTTATAGGAAGGATCACAGGTTTGGTATTAGAAGCATTGAGATATCACATCTCATGCTATCGGAAGGGTCTCAGGATTGGAATGGGAAGGAGTTGGATATCACATCTCATGCTAAAGGGAGGGTCTCAGGTTTGGAAGGGGAAGGATTTGGATATCACATCTCATGTTATAGGAAGGATCTCAGGTTTGGTATTAGAAGCATTGAGATATCACATCTCATGCTATCGGAAGTATCTCAGGTTTGGTATTAGAGGCATTGAGATATCACATCTCATGCTATCTATCATAAGGGTCTCAGGATTGGAATGGGAAGGAGTTGGATATCACATCTCATGCTAAAGGGAGGGTCTCAGGTTTGGAAGGGGAAGGATTTGGATATCACATCACAAGTTATAAGAAGGATCTCAGGTTTGGTATTAGAAGCATTGAGATATCACATCTCATGCTATCGGAAGGGTCTCAGGATTGGAATGGGAAGGAGTCGGATATCACATCTCATGCTATAGGAAGGCTCTCAGGTTTGGAAGGGGAAAGAGTTGGATATCACATTTCATGTTAGAGGTAGGATCTCAGGTTTGGTATTAGAGGCATTGAGATATCACATCTCATGCTATCAGAAGGGTCTCAGGATTGGAATGGGAAGTAGTTGGATATCACATCTCATGCTAAAGGGAGGGTCTCAGGTTTGGAAGGGTAAGGATTTGGATATCACGTCTCATGTTATAGGAAGGATCTCAGGTTTGGTATTAGAAGCATTGAGATATCACATCTCATGCTATCGGAAGGATCTCAGGTTTGGTATTAGAGGCATTGAGATATCACATCTCATGCTATCGGAAGGGTCTCAGGATTGGAATGGGACGGAGTTGGATATCACATCTCATGCTAAAGGGAGGGTCTCAGGTTTGGAAGGGGAAGGATGTGGATATCACATTTCATGTTAGAGGTAGGATCTCAGGTTTGGTATTGGAGGCATTGAGATATCACATCTCATGCTATCAGAAGGGTCTCAGGATGGGAATGGGAAGGAGTTGGATATCACATCTCATGCTAAAGGGAGGGTCTCAGGTTTGGAAGGGGAAGGATTTGGATATCACATCTCATGTTATCGGAAGGATCTCAGGTTTGGTATTAGAAGCATTGAGATATCACATCTCATGCTATAGGAAGGGTCTCAGGTTTGGTATTAGAAGCATTGAGATATCAAGTCTCATGGTATAGGAAGGGTCTCAGAATTGGAATGGGAAGGAGTTGGATATCTCAAGCTATAGGAAGGGTCTCAGGATTGGAATGGGAAGGGGTTTGATATCACAACTCATGCCATAGTATGGGTCTCAGGTTTGGTAGAAACATTGGGATATCACATCTCATGCTATCGGAAGGGTATCAGGATTTGATCTGGAAGGAGTTGGATATCCCATCTCATGCTATAGGAAGGGTCTCAGGTTGGAATGGGAAGGAGTTGGATATCACATCTCATGTTATAGGAAGGGTCCCAGGATTGGAATGGGAAGGACTTGGATATCACATTTCATGTTAGAGGAAGGATCTCAGGTTTGGTATTAGAGGCATTAAGATATCACATCTCATGTTATAGGAAGGGTCTCACGTTTGGTATAAGCATTGAGATATCACATCTCATGCTATAGGAAGGGTCTCAGGATTGGAATGGGAAGGAGTTGGATATCACATCTCGAGCTATAGGAAGGGTCTCACGTTTGGTATAAGCATTGAGATATCACATCTCTGCTATCGGAAGTGTCTCAGGATTGGAATGGGAAGGAGTTGGATATCCCATCTCATGTTATAGGACGGGTCTCAGGTTTGTTATTAGAATCATTGAGATATCATATTGCATGCTGTAGGAAGGGTCTAAGGATTGGAATGGGAAGGTCTTGAATATCACATCTCATGCTATAGGTAGGCTCTCAGGTTTGGAAACGGAAGGAGTTGGATATCACATTTCATGCTATAGGAAGGGTCTCAGGTTTGGTATAAGCATTGAGATGTCACATCTCATGCTATAGGAAGGGTCTCAGGAATGGAATGGGAAGGAGTTGGATATCACATCTCATGTTATAGGAAGGATCTCAGGTTTGGTATTAGAAGCATTGAGATATCACATCTCATGCTATAGGAAGGGTCTCAGGATTGGAATGGGAAGGAGTTGTATATGACATCTCATGCCATAGGAAGGGTCTCAGGTTTGGTATAAGCATTGAGATATCACATCTCAACTATCGGAAGGGTCTCAGGATTGGAATGGGAAGGAGTTGGATATCCCATCTCATGTTATAGGAAGAGTCTCAGGTTTGGTATTAGAAGCATTGAGATATCACATCTGATGCTATAGGAAGTGTCTCAGGATTGGAATGGGAAGGAGTTTGATATCACATCTCATGCCATGTATGGGTCTCAGGTTTTGTAGAAGCATTGGGATATCACATCTCATGCTATCGGAAGGGTATCAGGATTGGATTTGGAAGGAGTTGGATATCACATCTCATGTTATAGGAAGGGTCTCAGGATTGGAATGGGAAGGACTTGGATATCACATCTCATGCTATAGGAAGGCTCTCAGGTTTGGAAGGGGAAGGAGTTGGATATCACATTTCATGTTAGAGGTAGGATCTCAGGTTTGGTATTAGAGGCATTGAGATATCACATCTCATGCTATCAGAAGGGTCCCAGGATTGGAATGGGAAGGAGTTGGATATCACATCTCATGCTAAAGGGAGGGTCTCAGGTTTGGAAGGGGAAGGATTTGGATATCACGTCTCATGTTATAGGAAGGATCTCAGGTTTGGTATTAGAAGCATTGAGATATCACATCTCATGCTATCGGAAGGATCTCAGGTTTGGTATTAGAGGCATTGAGATATCACATCTCATGCTAAAGGGAGGGACTCAGGTTTGGAATTGGAAGGATTTGGATATCACATCTCTTGTTATAGGAAGGATCACAGGTTTGGTATTAGAAGCATTGAGATATCACATCTCATGCTATCGGAAGGGTCTCAGGATTGGAATGGGAAGGAGTTGGATATCACATCTCATGCTAAAGGGAGGGTCTCAGGTTTGGAAGGGGAAGGATTTGGATATCACATCTCTTGTTATAGGAAGGATCACAGGTTTGGTATTAGAAGCATTGAGATATCACATCTCATGCTATCGGAAGGGTCTCAGGATTCGAACGGGAAGGAGTCGGATATCACATCTCATGCTATAGGAAGGCTCTCAGGTTTGGAAGGGGAAAGAGTTGGATATCACATTTCATGTTAGAGGTAGGATCTCAGGTTTGGTATTAGAGGCATTGAGATATCACATCTCATGCTATCTATCATAAGGGTCTCAGGATTGGAATGGGAAGGAGTTGGATATCACATCTCATGCTAAAGGGAGGGTCACAGGTTTGGAAGGGGAAGGATTTGGATATCACATCACATGTTATAAGAAGGATCTCAGGTTTGGTATTAGAAGCATTGAGATATCACATCTCATGCTATCGGAAGGGTCTCAGGATTGGAATGGGAAGGAGTCGGATATCACATCTCATGCTATGGGAAGGCTCTCAGGTTTGGAAGGGGAAAGAGTTGGATATCACATTTCATGTTAGAGGTAGGATCTCAGGTTTGGTATTAGAGGCATTGAGATATCACATCTCATGCTATCAGAAGGGTCTCAGGATTGGAATGGGAAGGAGTTGGATATCACATCTCATGCTAAAGGGAGGGTCTCAGGTTTGGATGGGGAAGGATTTGGATATCACGTCTCATGTTATAGGAAGGATCTCAGGTTTGGTATTAGAAGCATTGAGATATCACATCTCATGCTATCGGAAGGATCTCAGGTTTGGTATTAGAGGCATTGAGATATCACATCTCATGCTAAAGGGAGGGTCTCAGGTTTGGAAGGGGAAGGATTTGGATATCACATCTCTTGTTATAGGAAGGATCACAGGTTTGGTATTAGAAGCATTGAGATATCACATCTCATGCTATCGGAAGGGTCTCAGGATTGGAATGGGAAGGAGTTGGATATCACATCTCATGCTAAAGGGAGGGTCTCAGGTTTGGAAGGGGAAGGATTTGGATATCACATCTCATGTTATAGGAAGGATCTCAGGTTTGGTATTAGAAGCATTGAGATATCACATCTCATGCTATCGGAAGTATCTCAGGTTTGGTATTAGAGGCATTGAGATATCACATCTCATGCTATCTATCATAAGGGTCTCAGGATTGGAATGGGAAGGAGTTGGATATCACATCTCATGCTAAAGGGAGGGTCTCAGGTTTGGAAGGGGAAGGATTTGGATATCACATCACAAGTTATAAGAAGGATCTCAGGTTTGGTATTAGAGGCATTGAGATATCACATCTCATGCTATCGGAAGGGTCTCAGGATTGGAATGGGAAGGAGTCGGATATCACATCTCATGCTATAGGAAGGCTCTCAGGTTTGGAAGGGGAAAGAGTTGGATATCACATTTCATGTTAGAGGTAGGATCTCAGGTTTGGTATTAGAGGCATTGAGATATCACATCTCATGCTATCAGAAGGGACTCAGGATTGGAATGGGAAGTAGTTGGATATCACATCTCATGCTAAAGGGAGGGTCTCAGGTTTAGAAGGGTAAGGATTTGGATATCACGTCTCATGTTATAGGAAGGATCTCAGGTTTGGTATTAGAAGCATTGAGATATCACATCTCATGCTATCGGAAGGATCTCAGGTTTGGTATTAGAGGCATTGAGATATCACATCTCATGCTATCGGAAGGGTCTCAGGATTGGAATGGGACGGAGTTGGATATCACATCTCATGCTAAAGGGAGGGTCTCAGGTTTGGAAGGGGAAGGATGTGGATATCACATTTCATGTTAGAGGTAGGATCTCAGGTTTGGTATTGGAGGCATTGAGATATCACATCTCATGCTATCAGAAGGGTCTCAGGATGGGAATGGGAAGGAGTTGGATATCACATCTCATGCTAAAGGGAGGGTCTCAGGTTTGGAAGGGGAAGGATTTGGATATCACATTTCATGTTAGAGGTAGGATCTCAGGTTTGGTATTAGAGGCATTGAGATATCACATCTCATGCTATCAGAAGGGTCTCAGGATTGGAATGGGAAGGAGTTGGATATCACATCTCATGCTAAAGGGAGGGTCTCAGGTTTGGAAGGGGAAGGATTTGGATATCACGTCTCATGTTATAGGAAGGATCTCAGGTTTGGTATTAGAAGCATTGAGATATCACATCTCATGCTATCGGAAGGATCTCAGGTTTGGTATTAGAGGCATTGAGATATCACATCTCATGCTAAAGGGAGGGTCTCAGGTTTGGAAGGGGAAGGATTTGGATATCACATCTCTTGTTATAGGAAGGATCACAGGTTTGGTATTAGAAGCATTGAGATATCACATCTCATGCTATCGGAAGGGTCTCAGGATTGGAATGGGAAGGAGTTGGATATCACATCTCATGCTAAAGGGAGGGTCTCAGGTTTGGAAGGGGAAGGATTTGGATATCACATCTCATGTTATAGGAAGGATCTCAGGTTTGGTATTAGAAGCATTGAGATATCACATCTCATGCTATCGGAAGTATCTCAGGTTTGGTATTAGAGGCATTGAGATATCACATCTCATGCTATCTATCATAAGGGTCTCAGGATTGGAATGGGAAGGAGTTGGATATCACATCTCATGCTAAAGGGAGGGTCTCAGGTTTGGAAGGGGAAGGATTTGGATATCACATTTCATGTTAGAGGTAGGATCTCAGGTTTGGTATTAGAGGCATTGAGATATCACATCTCATGCTATCAGAAGGGTCTCAGGATTGGAATGGGAAGGAGTTGGATATCACATCTCATGCTAAAGGGAGGGTCTCAGGTTTGGAAGGGGAAGGATTTGGATATCACGTCTCATGTTATAGGAAGGATCTCAGGTTTGGTATTAGAAGCATTGAGATATCACATCTCATGCTATCGGAAGGATCTCAGGTTTGGTATTAGAGGCATTGAGATATCACATCTCATGCTAAAGGGAGGGTCTCAGGTTTGGAAGGGGAAGGATTTGGATATCACATCTCTTGTTATAGGAAGGATCACAGGTTTGGTATTAGAAGCATTGAGATATCACATCTCATGCTATCGGAAGGGTCTCAGGATTGGAATGGGAAGGAGTTGGATATCACATCTCATGCTAAAGGGAGGGTCTCAGGTTTGGAAGGGGAAGGATTTGGATATCACATCTCATGTTATAGGAAGGATCTCAGGTTTGGTATTAGAAGCATTGAGATATCACATCTCATGCTATCGGAAGTATCTCAGGTTTGGTATTAGAGGCATTGAGATATCACATCTCATGCTATCTATCATAAGGGTCTCAGGATTGGAATGGGAAGGAGTTGGATATCACATCTCATGCTAAAGGGAGGGTCTCAGGTTTGGAAGGGGAAGGATTTGGATATCACATCACAAGTTATAAGAAGGATCTCAGGTTTGGTATTAGAAGCATTGAGATATCACATCTCATGCTATCGGAAGGGTCTCAGGATTGGAATGGGAAGGAGTCGGATATCACATCTCATGCTATAGGAAGGCTCTCAGGTTTGGAAGGGGAAAGAGTTGGATATCACATTTCATGTTAGAGGTAGGATCTCAGGTTTGGTATTAGAGGCATTGAGATATCACATCTCATGCTATCAGAAGGGTCTCAGGATTGGAATGGGAAGTAGTTGGATATCACATCTCATGCTAAAGGGAGGGTCTCAGGTTTGGAAGGGTAAGGATTTGGATATCACGTCTCATGTTATAGGAAGGATCTCAGGTTTGGTATTAGAAGCATTGAGATATCACATCTCATGCTATCGGAAGGATCTCAGGTTTGGTATTAGAGGCATTGAGATATCACATCTCATGCTATCGGAAGGGTCTCAGGATTGGAATGGGACGGAGTTGGATATCACATCTCATGCTAAAGGGAGGGTCTCAGGTTTGGAAGGGGAAGGATGTGGATATCACATTTCATGTTAGAGGTAGGATCTCAGGTTTGGTATTGGAGGCATTGAGATATCACATCTCATGCTATCAGAAGGGTCTCAGGATGGGAATGGGAAGGAGTTGGATATCACATCTCATGCTAAAGGGAGGGTCTCAGGTTTGGAAGGGGAAGGATTTGGATATCACATCTCATGTTATCGGAAGGATCTCAGGTTTGGTATTAGAAGCATTGAGATATCACATCTCATGCTATAGGAAGGGTCTCAGGTTTGGTATTAGAAGCATTGAGATATCAAGTCTCATGGTATAGGAAGGGTCTCAGAATTGGAATGGGAAGGAGTTGGATATCTCAAGCTATAGGAAGGGTCTCAGGATTGGAATGGGAAGGGGTTTGATATCACAACTCATGCCATAGTATGGGTCTCAGGTTTGGTAGAAACATTGGGATATCACATCTCATGCTATCGGAAGGGTATCAGGATTTGATCTGGAAGGAGTTGGATATCCCATCTCATGCTATAGGAAGGGTCTCAGGTTGGAATGGGAAGGAGTTGGATATCACATCTCATGTTATAGGAAGGGTCCCAGGATTGGAATGGGAAGGACTTGGATATCACATTTCATGTTAGAGGAAGGATCTCAGGTTTGGTATTAGAGGCATTAAGATATCACATCTCATGTTATAGGAAGGGTCTCACGTTTGGTATAAGCATTGAGATATCACATCTCATGCTATAGGAAGGGTCTCAGGATTGGAATGGGAAGGAGTTGGATATCACATCTCGAGCTATAGGAAGGGTCTCACGTTTGGTATAAGCATTGAGATATCACATCTCATGCTATAGGAAGGGTCTCAGGATTGGAATGGGAAGGTGTTGGATATCACATCTCATGTTATAGGAAAGATCTCAGGTTTGGTATTAGAAGCATTGCGACATCACATCTCATGTTATAGGAAGGGTCTCAGGATTGGAATGGGAAGAAGTTGGCTATCACATCTCATGCTATAGGAAGGGTCTCAGGTTTGGTATAAGCATTGAGATATCACATCTCATGCTATAGGAAGGGTCTCAGGATTGGAATGGGAAGGAGTTGTATATGACATCTCATGCCATAGGAAGGGTCTCAGGTTTGGAATAAGCATTGAGATATCACATCTCATGCTATAGGAAGGGTCTCAGGATTGGAATGGGACGGACTTGGATATCACATCGCATGTTATAGGAAGGATCTCAGGTTTGGTAAGGGAAGGAGTTGGATATCACATTTCATGTTAGAGGTAGGATTTCAGGTTTGGTATTAGAGGCATTGAGGTATCACATCTCATGCTATCAGAAGGGTATCAGGATTGGAATGGGAAGGAGTTGGATATCACATCTCATGCTAAAGGGAGGGTCTCAGGTTTGGAAGGGGAAGGATTTGGATATCACATCGCATGTTATAGGAAGGATCTCAGGTTTGGTATTAGAATCATTGAGATATCACATCTCATGCTATCGGAAGTATCTCAGGTTTGGTATTAGAGGCATTGAGATATCACATCTCATGCTATCATAAGGGTCTCAGGATTGGAATGGGAAGGAGTTGGATATCACTTCTCATGCTAAAGGGAGGGTCTCAGGTTTGGAAGGGGAAGGATTTGGATATCACATCACATGTTATAAGAAGGATCTCCGGTTTGGTATTAGAAGCATTGCGATATCACATCTCATGCTATCAGAAGGGTCTCAGGATTGGAATGGGAGGGAGTTGGATATCACATCTCATGCTATAGGAAGGGTCTCAGGTTTGGAACGGGAAGGAGTTGGATATCACATCTCATGTTATAGGAAGAGTCTCAGGTTTGGTATAAGCATTGAGATATCACATCTCTGCAATCGGAAGTGTCTCAGGATTGGGATGGGAAGGAGTTGGATATCACATCTCATGCTATAGGAAGGGTCTCAGGTTTGGAACGGGAAGGAGTTGGATATCCCATCTCATGTTATAGGACAGGTCTCAGGTTTGGTATTAGAAGCATTGAGATATCACATCGCATGCTGTAGGAAGGGTCTCAGGATTGGAATGGGAAGGAGTTGGATATTACATCTCATGCTATAGGAAGGGTCTCAGGTTTGGTATAAGCATTGAGATATCACATCTCTGCTATCGGAAGTGTCTCAGGATTGGAATGGGGAGGAGTTGGATATCCCATCTCATGTTATAGGACGGGTCTCAGGTTTGTTATTAGAATCATTGAGATATCATATTGCATGCTGTAGGAAGGGTCTAAGGATTGGAATGGGAAGGTCTTGAATATCACATCTCATGCTATAGGTAGGCTCTCAGGTTTGGAAAGGGAAGGAGTTGGATATCACATTTCATGTTAGAGGAAGGATCTCAGGTTTGGTATTAGAGGCATTGAGATATCACATCTCATGCTATAGGAAGGGTCTCAGGATTGGAATGGGAAGGAGTTGGATATCACATTTCATGCTATAGGAAGGGTCTCAGGTTTGGTATAAGCATTGAGATGTCACATCTCATGCTATAGGAAGGGTCTCAGGATTGGAATGGGAAGGAGTTGGATATCACATCTCATGTTATAGGAAGGATCTCAGGTTTGGTATTAGAAGCATTGAGATATCACATCTCATGCTATAGGAAGGGTCTCAGGATTGGAATGGGAAGGAGTTGTATATGACATCTCATGCCATAGGAAGGGTCTCAGGTTTGGTATAAGCATTGAGATATCACATCTCTGCTATCGGAAGGGTCTCAGGATTGGAATGGGAAGGAGTTGGATATCCCATCTCATGTTATAGGAAGAGTCTCAGGTTTGGTATTAGAAGCATTGAGATATCACATCTGATGCTATAGGAAGTGTCTCAGGATTGGATTGGGAAGGAGTTTGATATCACATCTCATGCCATGTATGGGTCTCAGGTTTTGTAGAAGCATTGGGATATCACATCTCATGCTATCGGAAGGGTATCAGGATTGGATTTGGAAGGAGTTGGATATCACATCTCATGTTATAGGAAGGGTCTCAGGATTGGAATGGGAAGGACTTGGATATCACATCTCATGCTATAGGAAGGCTCTCAGGTTTGGAAGGGGAAGGAGTTGGATATCACATTTCATGTTAGAGGTAGGATCTCAGGTTTGGTATTAGAGGCATTGAGATATCACATCTCATGCTATCAGAAGGGTCCCAGGATTGGAATGGGAAGGAGTTGGATATCACATCTCATGCTAAAGGGAGGGTCTCAGGTTTGGAAGGGGAAGGATTTGGATATCACGTCTCATGTTATAGGAAGGATCTCAGGTTTGGTATTAGAAGCATTGAGATATCACATCTCATGCTATCGGAAGGATCTCAGGTTTGGTATTAGAGGCATTGAGATATCACATCTCATGCTAAAGGGAGGGTCTCAGGTTTGGAAGGGGAAGGATTTGGATATCACATCTCTTGTTATAGGAAGGATCACAGGTTTGGTATTAGAAGCATTGAGATATCACATCTCATGCTATCGGAAGGGTCTCAGGATTGGAATGGGAAGGAGTTGGATATCACATCTCATGCTAAAGGGAGGGTCTCAGGTTTGGAAGGGGAAGGATTTGGATATCACATCTCTTGTTATAGGAAGGATCACAGGTTTGGTATTAGAAGCATTGAGATATCACATCTCATGCTATCGGAAGGGTCTCAGGATTGGAACGGGAAGGAGTCGGATATCACATCTCATGCTATAGGAAGGCTCTCAGGTTTGGAAGGGGAAAGAGTTGGATATCACATTTCATGTTAGAGGTAGGATCTCAGGTTTGGTATTAGAGGCATTGAGATATCACATCTCATGCTATCTATCATAAGGGTCTCAGGATTGGAATGGGAAGGAGTTGGATATCACATCTCATGCTAAAGGGAGGGTCTCAGGTTTGGAAGGGGAAGGATTTGGATATCACATCACATGTTATAAGAAGGATCTCAGGTTTGGTATTAGAAGCATTGAGATATCACATCTCATGCTATCGGAAGGGTCTCAGGATTGGAATGGGAAGGAGTCGGATATCACATCTCATGCTATAGGAAGGCTCTCAGGTTTGGAAGGGGAAAGAGTTGGATATCACATTTCATGTTAGAGGTAGGATCTCAGGTTTGGTATTAGAGGCATTGAGATATCACATCTCATGCTATCAGAAGGGTCTCAGGATTGGAATGGGAAGGAGTTGGATATCACATCTCATGCTAAAGGGAGGGTCTCAGGTTTGGAAGGGGAAGGATTTGGATATCACGTCTCATGTTATAGGAAGGATCTCAGGTTTGGTATTAGAAGCATTGAGATATCACATCTCATGCTATCGGAAGGATCTCAGGTTTGGTATTAGAGGCATTGAGATATCACATCTCATGCTAAAGGGAGGGTCTCAGGTTTGGAAGGGGAAGGATTTGGATATCACATCTCTTGTTATAGGAAGGATCACAGGTTTGGTATTAGAAGCATTGAGATATCACATCTCATGCTATCGGAAGGGTCTCAGGATTGGAATGGGAAGGAGTTGGATATCACATCTCATGCTAAAGGGAGGGTCTCAGGTTTGGAAGGGGAAGGATTTGGATATCACATCTCATGTTATAGGAAGGATCTCAGGTTTGGTATTAGAAGCATTGAGATATCACATCTCATGCTATCGGAAGTATCTCAGGTTTGGTATTAGAGGCATTGAGATATCACATCTCATGCTATCTATCATAAGGGTCTCAGGATTGGAATGGGAAGGAGTTGGATATCACATCTCATGCTAAAGGGAGGGTCTCAGGTTTGGAAGGGGAAGGATTTGGATATCACATCACAAGTTATAAGAAGGATCTCAGGTTTGGTATTAGAAGCATTGAGATATCACATCTCATGCTATCGGAAGGGTCTCAGGATTGGAATGGGAAGGAGTCGGATATCACATCTCATGCTATAGGAAGGCTCTCAGGTTTGGAAGGGGAAAGAGTTGGATATCACATTTCATGTCAGAGGTAGGATCTCAGGTTTGGTATTAGAGGCATTGAGATATCACATCTCATGCTATCAGAAGGGTCTCAGGATTGGAATGGGAAGTAGTTGGATATCACATCTCATGCTAAAGGGAGGGTCTCAGGTTTGGAAGGGTAAGGATTTGGATATCACGTCTCATGTTATAGGAAGGATCTCAGGTTTGGTATTAGAAGCATTGAGATATCACATCTCATGCTATCGGAAGGATCTCAGGTTTGGTATTAGAGGCATTGAGATATCACATCTCATGCTATCGGAAGGGTCTCAGGATTGGAATGGGACGGAGTTGGATATCACATCTCATGCTAAAGGGAGGGTCTCAGGTTTGGAAGGGGAAGGATGTGGATATCACATTTCATGTTAGAGGTAGGATCTCAGGTTTGGTATTGGAGGCATTGAGATATCACATCTCATGCTATCAGAAGGGTCTCAGGATGGGAATGGGAAGGAGTTGGATATCACATCTCATGCTAAAGGGAGGGTCTCAGGTTTGGAAGGGGAAGGATTTGGATATCACATCTCATGTTATCGGAAGGATCTCAGGTTTGGTATTAGAAGCATTGAGATATCACATCTCATGCTATAGGAAGGGTCTCAGGTTTGGTATTAGAAGCATTGAGATATCAAGTCTCATGGTATAGGAAGGGTCTCAGAATTGGAATGGGAAGGAGTTGGATATCTCAAGCTATAGGAAGGGTCTCAGGATTGGAATGGGAAGGGGTTTGATATCACAACTCATGCCATAGTATGGGTCTCAGGTTTGGTAGAAACAGTGGGATATCACATCTCATGCTATCGGAAGGGTATCAGGATTTGATCTGGAAGGAGTTGGATATCCCATCTCATGCTATAGGAAGGGTCTCAGGTTGGAATGGGAAGGAGTTGGATATCACATCTCATGTTATAGGAAGGGTCCCAGGATTGGAATGGGAAGGACTTGGATATCACATTTCATGTTAGAGGAAGGATCTCAGGTTTGGTATTAGAGGCATTAAGATATCACATCTCATGTTATAGGAAGGGTCTCACGTTTGGTATAAGCATTGAGATATCACATCTCATGCTATAGGAAGGGTCTCAGGATTGGAATGGGAAGGAGTTGGATATCACATCTCGAGCTATAGGAAGGGTCTCACGTTTGGTATAAGCATTGAGATATCACATCTCATGCTATAGGAAGGGTCTCAGGATTGGAATGGGAAGGTGTTGGATATCACATCTCATGTTATAGGAAAGATCTCAGGTTTGGTATTAGAAGCATTGCGACATCACATCTCATGTTATAGGAAGGGTCTCAGGATTGGAATGGGAAGGAGTTGTATATGACATCTCATGCCATAGGAAGGGTCTCAGGTTTGGAATAAGCATTGAGATATCACATCTCATGCTATAGGAAGGGTCTCAGGATTGGAATGGGACGGACTTGGATATCACATCTCATGCTATAGGGAGGGTCTCAGGTTTGGAACGGGAAGGATTTGGATATCACATCGCATGTTATAGGAAGGATCTCAGGTTTGGTAAGGGAAGGAGTTGGATATCACATTTCATGTTAGAGGTAGGATCTCAGGTTTGGTATTAGAGGCATTGAGGTATCACATCTCATGCTATCAGAAGGGTCTCAGGATTGGAATGGGAAGGAGTTGGATATCACATCTCATGCTAAAGGGAGGGTCTCAGGTTTGGAAGGGGAAGGATTTGGATATCACATCGCATGTTATAGGAAGGATCTCAGGTTTGGTATTAGAATCATTGAGATATCACATCTCATGCTATCGGAAGTATCTCAGGTTTGGTATTAGAGGCATTGAGATATCACATCTCATGCTATCATAAGGGTCTCAGGATTGGAATGGGAAGGAGTTGGATATCACTTCTCATGCTAAAGGGAGGGTCTCAGGTTTGGAAGGGGAAGGATTTGGATATCACATCACATGTTATAAGAAGGATCTCAGGTTTGGTATTAGAAGCATTGAGATATCACATCTCATGCTATCAGAAGGGTCTCAGGATTGGAATGGGAGGGAGTTGGATATCACATCTCATGCTATAGGAAGGGTCTCAGGTTTGGAACGGGAAGGAGTTGGATATCACATCTCATGTTATAGGAAGAGTCTCAGGTTTGGTATAAGCATTGAGATATCACATCTCTGCAATCGGAAGTGTCTCAGGATTGGGATGGGAAGGAGTTGGATATCACATCTCATGCTATAGGAAGGGTCTCAGGTTTGGAACGGGAAGGAGTTGGATATCCCATCTCATGTTATAGGACAGGTCTCAGGTTTGGTATTAGAAGCATTGAGATATCACATCGCATGCTGTAGGAAGGGTCTCAGGATTGGAATGGGACGGAGTTGGATATTACATCTCATGCTATAGGAAGGGTCTCAGGTTTGGTATAAGCATTGAGATATCACATCTCTGCTATCGGAAGTGTCTCAGGATTGGAATGGGAAGGAGTTGGATATCCCATCTCATGTTATAGGACGGGTCTCAGGTTTGTTATTAGAATCATTGAGATATCATATTGCATGCTGTAGGAAGGGTCTAAGGATTGGAATGGGAAGGTCTTGAATATCACATCTCATGCTATAGGTAGGCTCTCAGGTTTGGAAACGGAAGGAGTTGGATATCACATTTCATGCTATAGGAAGGGTCTCAGGTTTGGTATAAGCATTGAGATGTCACATCTCATGCTATAGGAAGGGTCTCAGGATTGGAATGGGAAGGAGTTGGATATCACATCTCATGTTATAGGAAGGATCTCAGGTTTGGTATTAGAAGCATTGAGATATCACATCTCATGCTATAGGAAGGGTCTCAGGATTGGAATGGGAAGGAGTTGTATATGACATCTCATGCCATAGGAAGGGTCTCAGGTTTGGTATAAGCATTGAGATATCACATCTCAACTATCGGAAGGGTCTCAGGATTGGAATGGGAAGGAGTTGGATATCCCATCTCATGTTATAGGAAGAGTCTCAGGTTTGGTATTAGAAGCATTGAGATATCACATCTGATGCTATAGGAAGTGTCTCAGGATTGGAATGGGAAGGAGTTTGATATCACATCTCATGCCATGTATGGGTCTCAGGTTTTGTAGAAGCATTGGGATATCACATCTCATGCTATCGGAAGGGTATCAGGATTGGATTTGGAAGGAGTTGGATATCACATCTCATGTTATAGGAAGGGTCTCAGGATTGGAATGGGAAGGACTTGGATATCACATCTCATGCTATAGGAAGGCTCTCAGGTTTGGAAGGGGAAGGAGTTGGATATCACATTTCATGTTAGAGGTAGGATCTCAGGTTTGGTATTAGAGGCATTGAGATATCACATCTCATGCTATCAGAAGGGTCCCAGGATTGGAATGGGAAGGAGTTGGATATCACATCTCATGCTAAAGGGAGGGTCTCAGGTTTGGAAGGGGAAGGATTTGGATATCACGTCTCATGTTATAGGAAGGATCTCAGGTTTGGTATTAGAAGCATTGAGATATCACATCTCATGCTATCGGAAGGATCTCAGGTTTGGTATTAGAGGCATTGAGATATCACATCTCATGCTAAAGGGAGGGACTCAGGTTTGGAATTGGAAGGATTTGGATATCACATCTCTTGTTATAGGAAGGATCACAGGTTTGGTATTAGAAGCATTGAGATATCACATCTCATGCTATCGGAAGGGTCTCAGGATTGGAATGGGAAGGAGTTGGATATCACATCTCATGCTAAAGGGAGGGTCTCAGGTTTGGAAGGGGAAGGATTTGGATATCACATCTCTTGTTATAGGAAGGATCACAGGTTTGGTATTAGAAGCATTGAGATATCACATCTCATGCTATCGGAAGGGTCTCAGGATTGGAACGGGAAGGAATCGGATATCACATCTCATGCTATGGGAAGGCTCTCAGGTTTGGAAGGGGAAAGAGTTGGATATCACATTTCATGTTAGAGGTAGGATCTCAGGTTTGGTATTAGAGGCATTGAGATATCACATCTCATGCTATCAGAAGGGTCTCAGGATTGGAATGGGAAGGAGTTGGATATCACATCTCATGCTAAAGGGAGGGTCTCAGGTTTGGAAGGGGAAGGATTTGGATATCACGTCTCATGTTATAGGAAGGATCTCAGGTTTGGTATTAGAAGCATTGAGATATCACATCTCATGCTATCGGAAGGATCTCAGGTTTGGTATTAGAGGCATTGAGATATCACATCTCATGCTAAAGGGAGGGTCTCAGGTTTGGAAGGGGAAGGATTTGGATATCACATCTCTTGTTATAGGAAGGATCACAGGTTTGGTATTAGAAGCATTGAGATATCACATCTCATGCTATCGGAAGGGTCTCAGGATTGGAATGGGACGGAGTTGGATATCACATCTCATGCTAAAGGGAGTGTCTCAGGTTTGGAAGGGAAAGGATGTGGATATCACATTTCATGTTAGAGGTAGGATCTCAGGTTTGGTATTGGAGGCATTGAGATATCACATCTCATGCTATCAGAAGGGTCTCAGGATGGGAATGGGAAGGAGTTGGATATCACATCTCATGCTAAAGGGAGGATCTCAGGTTTGGAAGGGGAAGGATTTGGATATCACATCTCATGTTATCGGAAGGATCTCAGGTTTGGTATTAGAAGCATTGAGATATCACATCTCATGCTATAGGAAGGGTCTCAGGTTTGGTATTAGAAGCATTGCGATATCAAGTCTCATGGTATAGGAAGGGTCTCAGAATTGGAATGGGAAGGAGTTGGATATCTCAAGCTATAGGAAGGGTCTCAGGATTGGAATGGGAAGGGGTTTGATATCACAACTCATGCCATAGTATGGGTCTCAGGTTTGGTAGAAACATTGGGATATCACATCTCATGCTATCGGAAGGGTATCAGGATTTGATTTGAAAGGAGTTGGATATCCCATCTCATGCTATAGGAAGGGTCTCAGGTTGGAATGGGAAGGAGTTGGATATCACATCTCATGTTATAGGAAGGGTCCCAGGATTGGAATGGGAAGGACTTGGATATCATATCTCATGCTATAGGAAGGCTCTCAGGTTTGGAAGGGGAAGGAGTTGGATATCACATTTCATGTTAGAGGAAGGATCTCAGGTTTGGTATTAGAGGCATTAAGATATCACATCTCATGTTATAGGAAGGGTCTCACGTTTGGTATAAGCATTGAGATATCACATCTCATGCTATAGGAAGGGTCTCAGGATTGGAATGGGAAGGAGTTGGATATCACATCTCAAGCTATAGGAAGGGTCTCACGTTTGGTATAAGCATTGAGATATCACATCTCATGCTATAGGAAGGGTCTCAGGATTGGAATGGGAAGGTGTTGGATATCACATCTCATGTTATAGGAAAGATCTCAGGTTTGGTATTAGAAGCATTGCGACATCACATCTCATGTTATAGGAAGGGTCTCAGGATTGGAATGGGAAGAAGTTGGCTATCACATCTCATGCTATAGGAAGGGTCTCAGGTTTGGTATAAGCATTGAGATATCACATCTCATGCTATAGGAAGGGTCTCAGGATTGGAATGGGAAGGAGTTGTATATGACATCTCATGCCATAGGAAGGGTCTCAGGTTTGGAATAAGCATTGAGATATCACATCTCATGCTATAGGAAGGGTCTCAGGATTGGAATGGGACGGACTTGGATATCACATCTCATGCTATAGGGAGGGTCTCAGGTTTGGAAGGGGAAGGATTTGGATATCACATCGCATGTTATAGGAAGGATCTCAGGTTTGGTAAGGGAAGGAGTTGGATATCACATTTCATGTTAGAGGTAGGATCTCAGGTTTGGTATTAGAGGCATTGAGGTATCACATCTCATGCTATCAGAAGGGTCTCAGGATTGGAATGGGAAGGAGTTGGATATCACATCTCATGCTAAAGGGAGGGTCTCAGGTTTGGAAGGGGAAGGATTTGGATATCACATCGCATGTTATAGGAAGGATCTCAGGTTTGGTATTAGAATCATTGAGATATCACATCTCATGCTATCGGAAGTATCTCAGGTTTGGTATTAGAGGCATTGAGATATCACATCTCATGCTATCATAAGGGTCTCAGGATTGGAATGGGAAGGAGTTGGATATCACTTCTCATGCTAAAGGGAGGGTCTCAGGTTTGGAAGGGGAAGGATTTGGATATCACATCACATGTTATAAGAAGGATCTCAGGTTTGGTATTAGAAGCATTGCGATATCACATCTCATGCTATCAGAAGGGTCTCAGGATTGGAATGGGAGGGAGTTGGATATCACATCTCATGCTATAGGAAGGGTCTCAGGTTTGGAACGGGAAGGAGTTGGATATCACATCTCATGTTATAGGAAGAGTCTCAGGTTTGGTATAAGCATTGAGATATCACATCTCTGCAATCGGAAGTGTCTCAGGATTGGGATGGGAAGGAGTTGGATATCACATCTCATGCTATAGGAAGGGTCTCAGGTTTGGAACGGGAAGGAGTTGGATATCCCATCTCATGTTATAGGACAGGTCTCAGGTTTGGTATTAGAAGCATTGAGATATCACATCGCATGCTGTAGGAAGGGTCTCAGGATTGGAATGGGAAGGAGTTGGTTATTACATCTCATGCTATAGGAAGGGTCTCAGGTTTGGTATAAGCATTGAGATATCACATCTCTGCTATCGGAAGTGTCTCAGGATTGGAATGGGAAGGAGTTGGATATCCCATCTCATGTTATAGGACGGGTCTCAGGTTTGTTATTAGAATCATTGAGATATCATATTGCATGCTGTAGGAAGGGTCTAAGGATTGGAATGGGAAGGTCTTGAATATCACATCTCATGCTATAGGTAGGCTCTCAGGTTTGGAAAGGGAAGGAGATGGATATCACATTTCATGCTATAGGAAGGGTCTCAGGTTTGGTATAAGCATTGAGATGTCACATCTCATGCTATAGGAAGGGTCTCAGGATTGGAATGGGAAGGAGTTGGATATCACATCTCATGTTATAGGAAGGATCTCAGGTTTGGTATTAGAAGCATTGAGATATCACATCTCATGCTATAGGAAGGGTCTCAGGATTGGAATGGGAAGGAGTTGTATATGACATCTCATGCCATAGGAAGGGTCTCAGGTTTGGTATAAGCATTGAGATATCACATCTCTGCTATCGGAAGGGTCTCAGGATTGGAATGGGAAGGAGTTGGATATCCCATCTCATGTTATAGGAAGAGTCTCAGGTTTGGTATTAGAAGCATTGAGATATCACATCTGATGCTATAGGAAGTGTCTCAGGATTGGAATGGGAAGGAGTTTGATATCACATCTCATGCCATGTATGGGTCTCAGGTTTTGTAGAAGCATTGGGATATCACATCTCATGCTATCGGAAGGGTATCAGGATTGGATTTGGAAGGAGTTGGATATCACATCTCATGTTATAGGAAGGGTCTCAGGATTGGAATGGGAAGGACTTGGATATCACATCTCATGCTATAGGAAGGCTCTCAGGTTTGGAAGGGGAAGGATTTGGACATCACATCTCATGTTATAGGAAGGATCTCAGGTTTGGTATTAGAAGCATTGAGATATCACATCTCATGCTATCGGAAGTATCTCAGGTTTGGTATTAGAGGCATTGAGATATCACATCTCATGCTATCTATCATAAGGGTCTCAGGATTGGAATGGGAAGGAGTTGGATATCACATCTCATGCTAAAGTGAGGGTCTCAGGTTTGGAAGGGGAAGGATTTGGATATCACATCACAAGTTATAAGAAGGATCTCAGGTTTGGTATTAGAAGCATTGAGATATCACATCTCATGCTATCGGAAGGGTCTCAGGATTGGAATGGGAAGGAGTCGGATATCACATCTCATGCTATAGGAAGGCTCTCAGGTTTGGAAGGGGAAAGAGTTGGATATCACATTTCATGTCAGAGGTAGGATCTCAGGTTTGGTATTAGAGGCATTGAGATATCACATCTCATGCTATCAGAAGGGTCTCAGGATTGGAATGGGAAGTAGTTGGATATCACATCTCATGCTAAAGGGAGGGTCTCAGGTTTGGAAGGGTAAGGATTTGGATATCACGTCTCATGTTATAGGAAGGATCTCAGGTTTGGTATTAGAAGCATTGAGATATCACATCTCATGCTATCGGAAGGATCTCAGGTTTGGTATTAGAGGCATTGAGATATCACATCTCATGCTATCGGAAGGGTCTCAGGATTGGAATGGGACGGAGTTGGATATCACATCTCATGCTAAAGGGAGGGTCTCAGGTTTGGAAGGGGAAGGATGTGAATATCACATTTCATGTTAGAGGTAGGATCTCAGGTTTGGTATTGGAGGCATTGAGATATCACATCTCATGTTATCAGAAGGGTCTCAGGATGGGAATGGGAAGGAGTTGGATATCACATCTCATGCTAAAGGGAGGGTCTCAGGTTTGGAAGGGGAAGGATTTGGATATCACATCTCATGTTATCGGAAGGATCTCAGGTTTGGTATTAGAAGCATTGAGATATCACATCTCATGCTATAGGAAGGGTCTCAGGTTTGGTATTAGAAGCATTGAGATATCAAGTCTCATGGTATAGGAAGGGTCTCAGAATTGGAATGGGAAGGAGTTGGATATCTCAAGCTATAGGAAGGGTCTCAGGATTGGAATGGGAAGGGGTTTGATATCACAACTCATGCCATAGTATGGGTCTCAGGTTTGGTAGAAACAGTGGGATATCACATCTCATGCTATCGGAAGGGTATCAGGATTTGATCTGGAAGGAGTTGGATATCCCATCTCATGCTATAGGAAGGGTCTCAGGTTGGAATGGGAAGGAGTTGGATATCACATCTCATGTTATAGGAAGGGTCCCAGGATTGGAATGGGAAGGACTTGGATATCACATTTCATGTTAGAGGAAGGATCTCAGGTTTGGTATTAGAGGCATTAAGATATCACATCTCATGTTATAGGAAGGGTCTCACGTTTGGTATAAGCATTGAGATATCACATCTCATGCTATAGGAAGGGTCTCAGGATTGGAATGGGAAGGAGTTGGATATCACATCTCGAGCTATAGGAAGGGTCTCACGTTTGGTATAAGCATTGAGATATCACATCTCATGCTATAGGAAGGGTCTCAGGATTGGAATGGGAAGGTGTTGGATATCACATCTCATGTTATAGGAAAGATCTCAGGTTTGGTATTAGAAGCATTGCGACATCACATCTCATGTTATAGGAAGGGTCTCAGGATTGGAATGGGAAGGAGTTGTATATGACATCTCATGCCATAGGAAGGGTCTCAGGTTTGGAATAAGCATTGAGATATCACATCTCATGCTATAGGAAGGGTCTCAGGATTGGAATGGGACGGACTTGGATATCACATCTCATGCTATAGGGAGGGTCTCAGGTTTGGAACGGGAAGGATTTGGATATCACATCGCATGTTATAGGAAGGATCTCAGGTTTGGTAAGGGAAGGAGTTGGATATCACATTTCATGTTAGAGGTAGGATCTCAGGTTTGGTATTAGAGGCATTGAGGTATCACATCTCATGCTATCAGAAGGGTCTCAGGATTGGAATGGGAAGGAGTTGGATATCACATCTCATGCTAAAGGGAGGGTCTCAGGTTTGGAAGGGGAAGGATTTGGATATCACATCGCATGTTATAGGAAGGATCTCAGGTTTGGTATTAGAATCATTGAGATATCACATCTCATGCTATCGGAAGTATCTCAGGTTTGGTATTAGAGGCATTGAGATATCACATCTCATGCTATCATAAGGGTCTCAGGATTGGAATGGGAAGGAGTTGGATATCACTTCTCATGCTAAAGGGAGGGTCTCAGGTTTGGAAGGGGAAGGATTTGGATATCACATCACATGTTATAAGAAGGATCTCAGGTTTGGTATTAGAAGCATTGAGATATCACATCTCATGCTATCAGAAGGGTCTCAGGATTGGAATGGGAGGGAGTTGGATATCACATCTCATGCTATAGGAAGGGTCTCAGGTTTGGAACGGGAAGGAGTTGGATATCACATCTCATGTTATAGGAAGAGTCTCAGGTTTGGTATAAGCATTGAGATATCACATCTCTGCAATCGGAAGTGTCTCAGGATTGGGATGGGAAGGAGTTGGATATCACATCTCATGCTATAGGAAGGGTCTCAGGTTTGGAACGGGAAGGAGTTGGATATCCCATCTCATGTTATAGGACAGGTCTCAGGTTTGGTATTAGAAGCATTGAGATATCACATCGCATGCTGTAGGAAGGGTCTCAGGATTGGAATGGGACGGAGTTGGATATTACATCTCATGCTATAGGAAGGGTCTCAGGTTTGGTATAAGCATTGAGATATCACATCTCTGCTATCGGAAGTGTCTCAGGATTGGAATGGGAAGGAGTTGGATATCCCATCTCATGTTATAGGACGGGTCTCAGGTTTGTTATTAGAATCATTGAGATATCATATTGCATGCTGTAGGAAGGGTCTAAGGATTGGAATGGGAAGGTCTTGAATATCACATCTCATGCTATAGGTAGGCTCTCAGGTTTGGAAACGGAAGGAGTTGGATATCACATTTCATGCTATAGGAAGGGTCTCAGGTTTGGTATAAGCATTGAGATGTCACATCTCATGCTATAGGAAGGGTCTCAGGATTGGAATGGGAAGGAGTTGGATATCACATCTCATGTTATAGGAAGGATCTCAGGTTTGGTATTAGAAGCATTGAGATATCACATCTCATGCTATAGGAAGGGTCTCAGGATTGGAATGGGAAGGAGTTGTATATGACATCTCATGCCATAGGAAGGGTCTCAGGTTTGGTATAAGCATTGAGATATCACATCTCTACTATCGGAAGGGTCTCAGGATTGGAATGGGAAGGAGTTGGATATCCCATCTCATGTTATAGGAAGAGTCTCAGGTTTGGTATTAGAAGCATTGAGATATCACATCTGATGCTATAGGAAGTGTCTCAGGATTGGAATGGGAAGGAGTTTGATATCACATCTCATGCCATGTATGGGTCTCAGGTTTTGTAGAAGCATTGGGATATCACATCTCATGCTATCGGAAGGGTATCAGGATTGGATTTGGAAGGAGTTGGATATCACATCTCATGTTATAGGAAGGGTCTCAGGATTGGAATGGGAAGGACTTGGATATCACATCTCATGCTATAGGAAGGCTCTCAGGTTTGGAAGGGGAAGGAGTTGGATATCACATTTCATGTTAGAGGTAGGATCTCAGGTTTGGTATTAGAGGCATTGAGATATCACATCTCATGCTATCAGAAGGGTCCCAGGATTGGAATGGGAAGGAGTTGGATATCACATCTCATGCTAAAGGGAGGGTCTCAGGTTTGGAAGGGGAAGGATTTGGATATCACGTCTCATGTTATAGGAAGGATCTCAGGTTTGGTATTAGAAGCATTGAGATATCACATCTCATGCTATCGGAAGGATCTCAGGTTTGGTATTAGAGGCATTGAGATATCACATCTCATGCTAAAGGGAGGGACTCAGGTTTGGAATTGGAAGGATTTGGATATCACATCTCTTGTTATAGGAAGGATCACAGGTTTGGTATTAGAAGCATTGAGATATCACATCTCATGCTATCGGAAGGGTCTCAGGATTGGAATGGGAAGGAGTTGGATATCACATCTCATGCTAAAGGGAGGGTCTCAGGTTTGGAAGGGGAAGGATTTGGATATCACATCTCTTGTTATAGGAAGGATCACAGGTTTGGTATTAGAAGCATTGAGATATCACATCTCATGCTATCGGAAGGGTCTCAGGATTGGAACGGGAAGGAATCGGATATCACATCTCATGCTATAGGAAGGCTCTCAGGTTTGGAAGGGGAAAGAGTTGGATATCACATTTCATGTTAGAGGTAGGATCTCAGGTTTGGTATTAGAGGCATTGAGATATCACATCTCATGCTATCAGAAGGGTCTCAGGATTGGAATGGGAAGGAGTTGGATATCACATCTCATGCTAAAGGGAGGGTCTCAGGTTTGGAAGGGGAAGGATTTGGATATCACGTCTCATGTTATAGGAAGGATCTCAGGTTTGGTATTAGAAGCATTGAGATATCACATCTCATGCTATCGGAAGGATCTCAGGTTTGGTATTAGAGGCATTGAGATATCACATCTCATGCTAAAGGGAGGGTCTCAGGTTTGGAAGGGGAAGGATTTGGATATCACATCTCTTGTTATAGGAAGGATCACAGGTTTGGTATTAGAAGCATTGAGATATCACATCTCATGCTATCGGAAGGGTCTCAGGATTGGAATGGGACGGAGTTGGATATCACATCTCATGCTAAAGGGAGTGTCTCAGGTTTGGAAGGGGAAGGATGTGGATATCACATTTCATGTTAGAGGTAGGATCTCAGGTTTGGTATTGGAGGCATTGAGATATCACATCTCATGCTATCAGAAGGGTCTCAGGATGGGAATGGGAAGGAGTTGGATATCACATCTCATGCTAAAGGGAGGATCTCAGGTTTGGAAGGGGAAGGATTTGGATATCACATCTCATGTTATCGGAAGGATCTCAGGTTTGGTATTAGAAGCATTGAGATATCACATCTCATGCTATAGGAAGGGTCTCAGGTTTGGTATTAGAAGCATTGCGATATCAAGTCTCATGGTATAGGAAGGGTCTCAGAATTGGAATGGGAAGGAGTTGGATATCTCAAGCTATAGGAAGGGTCTCAGGATTGGAATGGGAAGGGGTTTGATATCACAACTCATGCCATAGTATGGGTCTCAGGTTTGGTAGAAACATTGGGATATCACATCTCATGCTATCGGAAGGGTATCAGGATTTGATTTGAAAGGAGTTGGATATCCCATCTCATGCTATAGGAAGGGTCTCAGGTTGGAATGGGAAGGAGTTGGATATCACATCTCATGTTATAGGAAGGGTCCCAGGATTGGAATGGGAAGGACTTGGATATCATATCTCATGCTATAGGAAGGCTCTCAGGTTTGGAAGGGGAAGGAGTTGGATATCACATTTCATGTTAGAGGAAGGATCTCAGGTTTGGTATTAGAGGCATTAAGATATCACATCTCATGTTATAGGAAGGGTCTCACGTTTGGTATAAGCATTGAGATATCACATCTCATGCTATAGGAAGGGTCTCAGGATTGGAATGGGAAGGAGTTGGATATCACATCTCAAGCTATAGGAAGGGTCTCACGTTTGGTATAAGCATTGAGATATCACATCTCATGCTATAGGAAGGGTCTCAGGATTGGAATGGGAAGGTGTTGGATATCACATCTCATGTTATAGGAAAGATCTCAGGTTTGGTATTAGAAGCATTGCGACATCACATCTCATGTTATAGGAAGGGTCTCAGGATTGGAATGGGAAGAAGTTGGCTATCACATCTCATGCTATAGGAAGGGTCTCAGGTTTGGTATAAGCATTGAGATATCACATCTCATGCTATAGGAAGGGTCTCAGGATTGGAATGGGAAGGAGTTGTATATGACATCTCATGCCATAGGAAGGGTCTCAGGTTTGGAATAAGCATTGAGATATCACATCTCATGCTATAGGAAGGGTCTCAGGATTGGAATGGGACGGACTTGGATATCACATCTCATGCTATAGGGAGGGTCTCAGGTTTGGAAGGGGAAGGATTTGGATATCACATCGCATGTTATAGGAAGGATCTCAGGTTTGGTAAGGGAAGGAGTTGGATATCACATTTCATGTTAGAGGTAGGATCTCAGGTTTGGTATTAGAGGCATTGAGGTATCACATCTCATGCTATCAGAAGGGTCTCAGGATTTTAATGGGAAGGAGTTGGATATCACATCTCATGCTAAAGGGAGGGTCTCAGGTTTGGAAGGGGAAGGATTTGGATATCACATCGCATGTTATAGGAAGGATCTCAGGTTTGGTATTAGAATCATTGAGATATCACATCTCATGCTATCGGAAGTATCTCAGGTTTGGTATTAGAGGCATTGAGATATCACATCTCATGCTATCATAAGGGTCTCAGGATTGGAATGGGAAGGAGTTGGATATCACTTCTCATGCTAAAGGGAGGGTCTCAAGTTTGGAAGGGGAAGGATTTGGATATCACATCACATGTTATAAGAAGGATCTCAGGTTTGGTATTAGAAGCATTGAGATATCACATCTCATGCTATCAGAAGGGTCTCAGGATTGGGATGGGAAGGAGTTGGATATCACATCTCATGCTATAGGAAGGGTCTCAGGTTTGGAACGGGAAGGAGTTGGATATCACATCGCATGTTATAGGAAGGATCTCAGGTTTGGTATTAGAATCATTGAGATATCACATCTCATGCTATCGGAAGTATCTCAGGTTTGGTATTAGAGGCATTGAGATATCACATCTCATGCTATCATAAGGGTCTCAGGATTGGAATGGGAAGGAGTTGGATATCACTTCTCATGCTAAAGGGAGGGTCTCAGGTTTGGAAGGGGAAGGATTTGGATATCACATCACATGTTATAAGAAGGGTCTCAGGTTTGGTATAAGCATTGAGATATCACATCTCTGCTATCGGAAGTGTCTCAGGATTGGAATGGGAAGGAGTTGGATATCCCATCTCATGTTATAGGACGGGTCTCAGGTCTGTTATTAGAATCATTGAGATATCATATTGCATGCTGTAGGAAGGGTCTAAGGATTGGAATGGGAAGGACTTGAATATCACATCTCATGCTATAGGTAGGCTCTCAGGTTTGGAAAGGGAAGGAGTTGGATATCACATTTCATGTTAGAGGAAGGATCTCAGGTTTGGTATTAGAGGCATTGAGATATCACATCTCATGCTATAGGAAGGGTCTCAGGATTGGAATGGGAAGGAGTTGGATATCACATCTCATGTTATAGGAAGGATCTCAGGTTTGGTATTAGAAGCATTGAGATATCACATCTCATGCTATAGGAAGGGTCTCAGGATTGGAATGGGAAGGAGTTGTATATGACATCTCATGCCATAGGAAGGGTCTCAGGTTTGGTATAAGCATTGAGATATCACATCTCTGCTATCGGAAGGGTCTCAGGATTGGAATGGGAAGGAGTTGGATATCCCATCTCATGTTATAGGAAGAGTCTCAGGTTTGGTATTAGAAGCATTGAGATATCACATCTGATGCTATAGGAAGTGTCTCAGGATTGGAATGGGAAGGAGTTTGATATCACATCTCATGCCATGTATGGGTCTCAGGTTTTGTAGAAGCATTGGGATATCACATCTCATGCTATCGGAAGGGTATCAGGATTGGATTTGGAAGGAGTTGGGTATCACATCTCATGTTATAGGAAGGGTCTCAGGATTGGAATGGGAAGGACTTGGATATCACATCTCATGCTATAGGAAGGCTCTCAGGTTTGGAAGGGGAAGGAGTTGGATATCACATTTCATGTTAGAGGTAGGATCTCAGGTTTGGTATTAGAGGCATTGAGATATCACATCTCATGCTATCAGAAGGGTCTCAGGATTGGAATGGGAAGGAGTTGGATATCACATCTCATGCTAAAGGGAGGGTCTCAGGTTTGGAAGGGGAAGGATTTGGATATCACATCTCATGTTATAGGAAGGATCTCAGGTTTGGTATTAGAAGCACTGAGATATCACATCTCATGCTATCGGAAGGATCTCAGGTTTGGTATTAGAGGCATTGAGATATCACATCTCATGCTATCAGAAGGGTCTCAGGATTGGAATGGGAAGGAGTCGGATATCACATCTCATGCTAAAGGGAGGGTCTCAGGTTTGGAAGTGGAAGGATTTGGATATCACATCTCATGTTATAGGAAGGATCTCAGGTTTGGTATTAGAAGCATTGAGATATCACATCTCATGCTATAGGAAGGGTCTCAGGATTGGAATGGGAAGGAGTTGGCTATCACATCTCATGCTATAGGAAGGGTCTCAGGTTTGGTATAAGCATTGAGATATCACATCTCATGCTATAGGAAGGGTCTCAGGATTGGAATGGGAAGGAGTTGTATATGACATCTCATGCCATAGGAAGGGTCTCAGGTTTGGAATAAGCATTGAGATATCACATCTCATGCTATAGGAAGGGTCTCAGGATTGGAATGGGACGGACTTGGATATCACATCTCATGCTATAGGGAGGGTCTCAGGTTTGGAAGGGGAAGGATTTGGATATCACATCGCATGTTATAGGAAGGATCTCAGGTTTGGTAAGGGAAGGAGTTGGATATCACATTTCATGTTAGAGGTAGGATCTCAGGTTTGGTATTAGAGGCATTGAGGTATCACATCTCATGCTATCAGAAGGGTCTCAGGATTGGAATGGGAAGGAGTTGGATATCACATCTCATGCTAAAGGGAGGGTCTCAGGTTTGGAAGGGGAAGGATTTGGATATCACATCGCATGTTATAGGAAGGATCTCAGGTTTGGTATTAGAATCATTGAGATATCACATCTCATGCTATCGGAAGTATCTCAGGTTTGGTATTAGAGGCATTGAGATATCACATCTCATGCTATCATAAGGGTCTCAGGATTGGAATGGGAAGGAGTTGGATATCACTTCTCATGCTAAAGGGAGGGTCTCAGGTTTGGAAGGGGAAGGATTTGGATATCACATCACATGTTATAAGAAGGATCTCAGGTTTGGTATTAGAAGCATTGCGATATCACATCTCATGCTATCAGAAGGGTCTCAGGATTGGAATGGGAGGGAGTTGGATATCACATCTCATGCTATAGGAAGGGTCTCAGGTTTGGAACGGGAAGGAGTTGGATATCACATCTCATGTTATAGGAAGAGTCTCAGGTTTGGTATAAGCATTGAGATATCACATCTCTGCAATCGGAAGTGTCTCAGGATTGGGATGGGAAGGAGTTGGATATCACATCTCATGCTATAGGAAGGGTCTCAGGTTTGGAACGGGAAGGAGTTGGATATCCCATCTCATGTTATAGGACAGGTCTCAGGTTTGGTATTAGAAGCATTGAGATATCACATCGCATGCTGTAGGAAGGGTCTCAGGATTGGAATGGGAAGGAGTTGGTTATTACATCTCATGCTATAGGAAGGGTCTCAGGTTTGGTATAAGCATTGAGATATCACATCTCTGCTATCGGAAGTGTCTCAGGATTGGAATGGGAAGGAGTTGGATATCCCATCTCATGTTATAGGACGGGTCTCAGGTTTGTTATTAGAATCATTGAGATATCATATTGCATGCTGTAGGAAGGGTCTAAGGATTGGAATGGGAAGGTCTTGAATATCACATCTCATGCTATAGGTAGGCTCTCAGGTTTGGAAAGGGAAGGAGTTGGATATCACATTTCATGCTATAGGAAGGGTCTCAGGTTTGGTATAAGCATTGAGATGTCACATCTCATGCTATAGGAAGGGTCTCAGGATTGGAATGGGAAGGAGTTGGATATCACATCTCATGTTATAGGAAGGATCTCAGGTTTGGTATTAGAAGCATTGAGATATCACATCTCATGCTATAGGAAGGGTCTCAGGATTGGAATGGGAAGGAGTTGTATATGACATCTCATGCCATAGGAAGGGTCTCAGGTTTGGTATAAGCATTGAGATATCACATCTCTGCTATCGGAAGGGTCTCAGGATTGGAATGGGAAGGAGTTGGATATCCCATCTCATGTTATAGGAAGAGTCTCAGGTTTGGTATTAGAAGCATTGAGATATCACATCTGATGCTATAGGAAGTGTCTCAGGATTGGAATGGGAAGGAGTTTGATATCACATCTCATGCCATGTATGGGTCTCAGGTTTTGTAGAAGCATTGGGATATCACATCTCATGCTATCGGAAGGGTATCAGGATTGGATTTGGAAGGAGTTGGATATCACATCTCATGTTATAGGAAGGGTCTCAGGATTGGAATGGGAAGGACTTGGATATCACATCTCATGCTATAGGAAGGCTCTCAGGTTTGGAAGGGGAAGGATTTGGACATCACATCTCATGTTATAGGAAGGATCTCAGGTTTGGTATTAGAAGCATTGAGATATCACATCTCATGCTATCGGAAGTATCTCAGGTTTGGTATTAGAGGCATTGAGATATCACATCTCATGCTATCTATCATAAGGGTCTCAGGATTGGAATGGGAAGGAGTTGGATATCACATCTCATGCTAAAGTGAGGGTCTCAGGTTTGGAAGGGGAAGGATTTGGATATCACATCACAAGTTATAAGAAGGATCTCAGGTTTGGTATTAGAAGCATTGAGATATCACATCTCATGCTATCGGAAGGGTCTCAGGATTGGAATGGGAAGGAGTCGGATATCACATCTCATGCTATAGGAAGGCTCTCAGGTTTGGAAGGGGAAAGAGTTGGATATCACATTTCATGTCAGAGGTAGGATCTCAGGTTTGGTATTAGAGGCATTGAGATATCACATCTCATGCTATCAGAAGGGTCTCAGGATTGGAATGGGAAGTAGTTGGATATCACATCTCATGCTAAAGGGAGGGTCTCAGGTTTGGAAGGGTAAGGATTTGGATATCACGTCTCATGTTATAGGAAGGATCTCAGGTTTGGTATTAGAAGCATTGAGATATCACATCTCATGCTATCGGAAGGATCTCAGGTTTGGTATTAGAGGCATTGAGATATCACATCTCATGCTATCGGAAGGGTCTCAGGATTGGAATGGGACGGAGTTGGATATCACATCTCATGCTAAAGGGAGGGTCTCAGGTTTGGAAGGGGAAGGATGTGAATATCACATTTCATGTTAGAGGTAGGATCTCAGGTTTGGTATTGGAGGCATTGAGATATCACATCTCATGCTATCAGAAGGGTCTCAGGATGGGAATGGGAAGGAGTTGGATATCACATCTCATGCTAAGGGGAGGGTCTCAGGTTTGGAAGGGGAAGGATTTGGATATCACATCTCATGTTATCGGAAGGATCTCAGGTTTGGTATTAGAAGCATTGAGATATCACATCTCATGCTATAGGAAGGGTCTCAGGTTTGGTATTAGAAGCATTGAGATATCAAGTCTCATGGTATAGGAAGGGTCTCAGAATTGGAATGGGAAGGAGTTGGATATCTCAAGCTATAGGAAGGGTCTCAGGATTGGAATGGGAAGGGGTTTGATATCACAACTCATGCCATAGTATGGGTCTCAGGTTTGGTAGAAACAGTGGGATATCACATCTCATGCTATCGGAAGGGTATCAGGATTTGATCTGGAAGGAGTTGGATATCCCATCTCATGCTATAGGAAGGGTCTCAGGTTGGAATGGGAAGGAGTTGGATATCACATCTCATGTTATAGGAAGGGTCCCAGGATTGGAATGGGAAGGACTTGGATATCACATTTCATGTTAGAGGAAGGATCTCAGGTTTGGTATTAGAGGCATTAAGATATCACATCTCATGTTATAGGAAGGGTCTCACGTTTGGTATAAGCATTGAGATATCACATCTCATGCTATAGGAAGGGTCTCAGGATTGGAATGGGAAGGAGTTGGATATCACATCTCGAGCTATAGGAAGGGTCTCACGTTTGGTATAAGCATTGAGATATCACATCTCATGCTATAGGAAGGGTCTCAGGATTGGAATGGGAAGGTGTTGGATATCACATCTCATGTTATAGGAAAGATCTCAGGTTTGGTATTAGAAGCATTGCGACATCACATCTCATGTTATAGGAAGGGTCTCAGGATTGGAATGGGAAGGAGTTGTATATGACATCTCATGCCATAGGAAGGGTCTCAGGTTTGGAATAAGCATTGAGATATCACATCTCATGCTATAGGAAGGGTCTCAGGATTGGAATGGGACGGACTTGGATATCACATCTCATGCTATAGGGAGGGTCTCAGGTTTGGAACGGGAAGGATTTGGATATCACATCGCATGTTATAGGAAGGATCTCAGGTTTGGTAAGGGAAGGAGTTGGATATCACATTTCATGTTAGAGGTAGGATCTCAGGTTTGGTATTAGAGGCATTGAGGTATCACATCTCATGCTATCAGAAGGGTCTCAGGATTGGAATGGGAAGGAGTTGGATATCACATCTCATGCTAAAGGGAGGGTCTCAGGTTTGGAAGGGGAAGGATTTGGATATCACATCGCATGTTATAGGAAGGATCTCAGGTTTGGTATTAGAATCATTGAGATATCACATCTCATGCTATCGGAAGTATCTCAGGTTTGGTATTAGAGGCATTGAGATATCACATCTCATGCTATCATAAGGGTCTCAGGATTGGAATGGGAAGGAGTTGGATATCACTTCTCATGCTAAAGGGAGGGTCTCAGGTTTGGAAGGGGAAGGATTTGGATATCACATCACATGTTATAAGAAGGATCTCAGGTTTGGTATTAGAAGCATTGAGATATCACATCTCATGCTATCAGAAGGGTCTCAGGATTGGAATGGGAGGGAGTTGGATATCACATCTCATGCTATAGGAAGGGTCTCAGGTTTGGAACGGGAAGGAGTTGGATATCACATCTCATGTTATAGGAAGAGTCTCAGGTTTGGTATAAGCATTGAGATATCACATCTCTGCAATCGGAAGTGTCTCAGGATTGGGATGGGAAGGAGTTGGATATCACATCTCATGCTATAGGAAGGGTCTCAGGTTTGGAACGGGAAGGAGTTGGATATCCCATCTCATGTTATAGGACAGGTCTCAGGTTTGGTATTAGAAGCATTGAGATATCACATCGCATGCTGTAGGAAGGGTCTCAGGATTGGAATGGGACGGAGTTGGATATTACATCTCATGCTATAGGAAGGGTCTCAGGTTTGGTATAAGCATTGAGATATCACATCTCTGCTATCGGAAGTGTCTCAGGATTGGAATGGGAAGGAGTTGGATATCCCATCTCATGTTATAGGACGGGTCTCAGGTTTGTTATTAGAATCATTGAGATATCATATTGCATGCTGTAGGAAGGGTCTAAGGATTGGAATGGGAAGGTCTTGAATATCACATCTCATGCTATAGGTAGGCTCTCAGGTTTGGAAACGGAAGGAGTTGGATATCACATTTCATGCTATAGGAAGGGTCTCAGGTTTGGTATAAGCATTGAGATGTCACATCTCATGCTATAGGAAGGGTCTCAGGATTGGAATGGGAAGGAGTTGGATATCACATCTCATGTTATAGGAAGGATCTCAGGTTTGGTATTAGAAGCATTGAGATATCACATCTCATGCTATAGGAAGGGTCTCAGGATTGGAATGGGAAGGAGTTGTATATGACATCTCATGCCATAGGAAGGGTCTCAGGTTTGGTATAAGCATTGAGATATCACATCTCTACTATCGGAAGGGTCTCAGGATTGGAATGGGAAGGAGTTGGATATCCCATCTCATGTTATAGGAAGAGTCTCAGGTTTGGTATTAGAAGCATTGAGATATCACATCTGATGCTATAGGAAGTGTCTCAGGATTGGAATGGGAAGGAGTTTGATATCACATCTCATGCCATGTATGGGTCTCAGGTTTTGTAGAAGCATTGGGATATCACATCTCATGCTATCGGAAGGGTATCAGGATTGGATTTGGAAGGAGTTGGATATCACATCTCATGTTATAGGAAGGGTCTCAGGATTGGAATGGGAAGGACTTGGATATCACATCTCATGCTATAGGAAGGCTCTCAGGTTTGGAAGGGGAAGGAGTTGGATATCACATTTCATGTTAGAGGTAGGATCTCAGGTTTGGTATTAGAGGCATTGAGATATCACATCTCATGCTATCAGAAGGGTCCCAGGATTGGAATGGGAAGGAGTTGGATATCACATCTCATGCTAAAGGGAGGGTCTCAGGTTTGGAAGGGGAAGGATTTGGATATCACGTCTCATGTTATAGGAAGGATCTCAGGTTTGGTATTAGAAGCATTGAGATATCACATCTCATGCTATCGGAAGGATCTCAGGTTTGGTATTAGAGGCATTGAGATATCACATCTCATGCTAAAGGGAGGGACTCAGGTTTGGAATTGGAAGGATTTGGATATCACATCTCTTGTTATAGGAAGGATCACAGGTTTGGTATTAGAAGCATTGAGATATCACATCTCATGCTATCGGAAGGGTCTCAGGATTGGAATGGGAAGGAGTTGGATATCACATCTCATGCTAAAGGGAGGGTCTCAGGTTTGGAAGGGGAAGGATTTGGATATCACATCTCTTGTTATAGGAAGGATCACAGGTTTGGTATTAGAAGCATTGAGATATCACATCTCATGCTATCGGAAGGGTCTCAGGATTGGAACGGGAAGGAATCGGATATCACATCTCATGCTATAGGAAGGCTCTCAGGTTTGGAAGGGGAAAGAGTTGGATATCACATTTCATGTTAGAGGTAGGATCTCAGGTTTGGTATTAGAGGCATTGAGATATCACATCTCATGCTATCAGAAGGGTCTCAGGATTGGAATGGGAAGGAGTTGGATATCACATCTCATGCTAAAGGGAGGGTCTCAGGTTTGGAAGGGGAAGGATTTGGATATCACGTCTCATGTTATAGGAAGGATCTCAGGTTTGGTATTAGAAGCATTGAGATATCACATCTCATGCTATCGGAAGGATCTCAGGTTTGGTATTAGAGGCATTGAGATATCACATCTCATGCTAAAGGGAGGGTCTCAGGTTTGGAAGGGGAAGGATTTGGATATCACATCTCTTGTTATAGGAAGGATCACAGGTTTGGTATTAGAAGCATTGAGATATCACATCTCATGCTATCGGAAGGGTCTCAGGATTGGAATGGGACGGAGTTGGATATCACATCTCATGCTAAAGGGAGTGTCTCAGGTTTGGAAGGGGAAGGATGTGGATATCACATTTCATGTTAGAGGTAGGATCTCAGGTTTGGTATTGGAGGCATTGAGATATCACATCTCATGCTATCAGAAGGGTCTCAGGATGGGAATGGGAAGGAGTTGGATATCACATCTCATGCTAAAGGGAGGATCTCAGGTTTGGAAGGGGAAGGATTTGGATATCACATCTCATGTTATCGGAAGGATCTCAGGTTTGGTATTAGAAGCATTGAGATATCACATCTCATGCTATAGGAAGGGTCTCAGGTTTGGTATTAGAAGCATTGCGATATCAAGTCTCATGGTATAGGAAGGGTCTCAGAATTGGAATGGGAAGGAGTTGGATATCTCAAGCTATAGGAAGGGTCTCAGGATTGGAATGGGAAGGGGTTTGATATCACAACTCATGCCATAGTATGGGTCTCAGGTTTGGTAGAAACATTGGGATATCACATCTCATGCTATCGGAAGGGTATCAGGATTTGATTTGAAAGGAGTTGGATATCCCATCTCATGCTATAGGAAGGGTCTCAGGTTGGAATGGGAAGGAGTTGGATATCACATCTCATGTTATAGGAAGGGTCCCAGGATTGGAATGGGAAGGACTTGGATATCATATCTCATGCTATAGGAAGGCTCTCAGGTTTGGAAGGGGAAGGAGTTGGATATCACATTTCATGTTAGAGGAAGGATCTCAGGTTTGGTATTAGAGGCATTAAGATATCACATCTCATGTTATAGGAAGGGTCTCACGTTTGGTATAAGCATTGAGATATCACATCTCATGCTATAGGAAGGGTCTCAGGATTGGAATGGGAAGGAGTTGGATATCACATCTCAAGCTATAGGAAGGGTCTCACGTTTGGTATAAGCATTGAGATATCACATCTCATGCTATAGGAAGGGTCTCAGGATTGGAATGGGAAGGTGTTGGATATCACATCTCATGTTATAGGAAAGATCTCAGGTTTGGTATTAGAAGCATTGCGACATCACATCTCATGTTATAGGAAGGGTCTCAGGATTGGAATGGGAAGAAGTTGGCTATCACATCTCATGCTATAGGAAGGGTCTCAGGTTTGGTATAAGCATTGAGATATCACATCTCATGCTATAGGAAGGGTCTCAGGATTGGAATGGGAAGGAGTTGTATATGACATCTCATGCCATAGGAAGGGTCTCAGGTTTGGAATAAGCATTGAGATATCACATCTCATGCTATAGGAAGGGTCTCAGGATTGGAATGGGACGGACTTGGATATCACATCTCATGCTATAGGGAGGGTCTCAGGTTTGGAAGGGGAAGGATTTGGATATCACATCGCATGTTATAGGAAGGATCTCAGGTTTGGTAAGGGAAGGAGTTGGATATCACATTTCATGTTAGAGGTAGGATCTCAGGTTTGGTATTAGAGGCATTGAGGTATCACATCTCATGCTATCAGAAGGGTCTCAGGATTTTAATGGGAAGGAGTTGGATATCACATCTCATGCTAAAGGGAGGGTCTCAGGTTTGGAAGGGGAAGGATTTGGATATCACATCGCATGTTATAGGAAGGATCTCAGGTTTGGTATTAGAATCATTGAGATATCACATCTCATGCTATCGGAAGTATCTCAGGTTTGGTATTAGAGGCATTGAGATATCACATCTCATGCTATCATAAGGGTCTCAGGATTGGAATGGGAAGGAGTTGGATATCACTTCTCATGCTAAAGGGAGGGTCTCAAGTTTGGAAGGGGAAGGATTTGGATATCACATCACATGTTATAAGAAGGATCTCAGGTTTGGTATTAGAAGCATTGAGATATCACATCTCATGCTATCAGAAGGGTCTCAGGATTGGGATGGGAAGGAGTTGGATATCACATCTCATGCTATAGGAAGGGTCTCAGGTTTGGAACGGGAAGGAGTTGGATATCACATCGCATGTTATAGGAAGGATCTCAGGTTTGGTATTAGAATCATTGAGATATCACATCTCATGCTATCGGAAGTATCTCAGGTTTGGTATTAGAGGCATTGAGATATCACATCTCATGCTATCATAAGGGTCTCAGGATTGGAATGGGAAGGAGTTGGATATCACTTCTCATGCTAAAGGGAGGGTCTCAGGTTTGGAAGGGGAAGGATTTGGATATCACATCACATGTTATAAGAAGGGTCTCAGGTTTGGTATAAGCATTGAGATATCACATCTCTGCTATCGGAAGTGTCTCAGGATTGGAATGGGAAGGAGTTGGATATCCCATCTCATGTTATAGGACGGGTCTCAGGTCTGTTATTAGAATCATTGAGATATCATATTGCATGCTGTAGGAAGGGTCTAAGGATTGGAATGGGAAGGACTTGAATATCACATCTCATGCTATAGGTAGGCTCTCAGGTTTGGAAAGGGAAGGAGTTGGATATCACATTTCATGTTAGAGGAAGGATCTCAGGTTTGGTATTAGAGGCATTGAGATATCACATCTCATGCTATAGGAAGGGTCTCAGGATTGGAATGGGAAGGAGTTGGATATCACATCTCATGTTATAGGAAGGATCTCAGGTTTGGTATTAGAAGCATTGAGATATCACATCTCATGCTATAGGAAGGGTCTCAGGATTGGAATGGGAAGGAGTTGTATATGACATCTCATGCCATAGGAAGGGTCTCAGGTTTGGTATAAGCATTGAGATATCACATCTCTGCTATCGGAAGGGTCTCAGGATTGGAATGGGAAGGAGTTGGATATCCCATCTCATGTTATAGGAAGAGTCTCAGGTTTGGTATTAGAAGCATTGAGATATCACATCTGATGCTATAGGAAGTGTCTCAGGATTGGAATGGGAAGGAGTTTGATATCACATCTCATGCCATGTATGGGTCTCAGGTTTTGTAGAAGCATTGGGATATCACATCTCATGCTATCGGAAGGGTATCAGGATTGGATTTGGAAGGAGTTGGGTATCACATCTCATGTTATAGGAAGGGTCTCAGGATTGGAATGGGAAGGACTTGGATATCACATCTCATGCTATAGGAAGGCTCTCAGGTTTGGAAGGGGAAGGAGTTGGATATCACATTTCATGTTAGAGGTAGGATCTCAGGTTTGGTATTAGAGGCATTGAGATATCACATCTCATGCTATCAGAAGGGTCTCAGGATTGGAATGGGAAGGAGTTGGATATCACATCTCATGCTAAAGGGAGGGTCTCAGGTTTGGAAGGGGAAGGATTTGGATATCACATCTCATGTTATAGGAAGGATCTCAGGTTTGGTATTAGAAGCACTGAGATATCACATCTCATGCTATCGGAAGGATCTCAGGTTTGGTATTAGAGGCATTGAGATATCACATCTCATGCTATCAGAAGGGTCTCAGGATTGGAATGGGAAGGAGTCGGATATCACATCTCATGCTAAAGGGAGGGTCTCAGGTTTGGAAGTGGAAGGATTTGGATATCACATCTCATGTTATAGGAAGGATCTCAGGTTTGGTATTAGAAGCATTGAGATATCACATCTCATGCTATAGGAAGGGTCTCAGGATTGGAATGGGAAGGAGTTGGATATCACATCTCAAGCTATAGAAAGGGTCTCAGGATTGGAATGGGAAGGAGTTGGATATCACATCTCAAGCTATAGTAAGGGTCTCAGGATTGGAATGGGAAGGAGTTGGATATCACATCTCATGCTATAGGAAGGGTCTCAGGTTTGGTATTAGCATTGAGATATCCCATCTCATGCTATAGGAAGGGTCTCAGGTTTGGAATCGGAAGGAGTTGTATATGACATCTCATGCCATAGGTAGGGTCTCAGGTTTGGTATAAGCATTGAGATATCACATCTCTGCTATCGGAAGGGTCTCAGGATTGGAATGGGAAGGAGTTGGATATCCCATCTCGTTATAGGAAGGGTCTCAGGTTTTGTATTAGAAGCATTGAGATATCACATCTCATGGTATAGGACGGGTCTCAGAATTGGAATGGGAAGTAGTTAGATATCACTTCTCAAGCTATAGGAAGGGTCTCAGGATTGGAATGGGAAGGAGTTGGATATCACATATCATGCTAAAGGGAGGGTCTCAGGTTTGGAAGGGGAAGGATTTGGATATCACATCGCATGTTATAGGAAGGATCTCAGGTTTGGTATTAGAATCATTGAGATATCACATCTCATGCTATCGGAAGTATCTCAGGTTTGGTATTAGAGGCATTGAGATATCACATCTCATGCTATCATAAGGGTCTCAGGATTGGAATGGGAAGGAGTTGGATATCACTTCTCATGCTAAAGGGAGGGTCTCAGGTTTGGAAGGGGAAGGATTTGGATATCACATCACATGTTATAAGAAGGATCTCAGGTTTGGTATTAGAAGCATTGAGATATCACATCTCATGCTATCAGAAGGGTCTCAGGATTGGAATGGGAGGGAGTTGGATATCACATCTCATGCTATAGGAAGGGTCTCAGGTTTGGAACGGGAAGGAGTTGGATATCACATCTCATGTTATAGGAAGAGTCTCAGGTTTGGTATAAGCATTGAGATATCACATCTCTGCAATCGGAAGTGTCTCAGGATTGGGATGGGAAGGAGTTGGATATCACATCTCATGCGATAGGAAGGGTCTCAGGTTTGGAACGGGAAGGAGTTGGATATCCCATCTCATGTTGTAGGACGGGTCTCAGGTTTGTTATTAGAAGCATTGAGATATCACATCGCATGCTGTAGGAAGGGTCTCAGGATTGGAATGGGAAGGAGTTGGATATTACATCTCATGCTATAGGAAGGGTCTCAGGTTTGGTATAAGCATTGAGATATCACATCTCTGCTATCGGAAGTGTCTCAGGATTGGAATGGGAAGGAGTTGGATAACCCATCTCATGTTATAGGACGGGTCTCAGGTTTGTTATTAGAATCATTGAGATATCGCTATAGGAAGGGTCTCAGGATTGGAATGGGAAGGAGTTGGATATCACATTTCATGCTATAGGAAGGGTCTCAGGTTTGGTATAAGCATTGAGATGTCACATCTCATGCTATAGGAAGGGTCTCAGGATTGGAATGGGAAGGAGTTGGATATCACATCTCATGTTATAGGAAGGATCTCAGGTTTGGTATTAGAAGCATTGAGATATCACATCTCATGCTATAGGAAGGGTCTCAGGATTGGAATGGGAAGGAGTTGTATATGACATCTCATGCCATAGGAAGGGTCTCAGGTTTGGTATAAGCATTGAGATATCACATCTCTGCTATCGGAAGGGTCTCAGGATTGGAATGGGAAGGAGTTGGATATCCCATCTCATGTTATAGGAAGAGTCTCAGGTTTGGTATTAGAAGCATTGAGATATCACATCTGATGCTATAGGAAGTGTCTCAGGATTGGAATGGGAAGGAGTTTGATATCACATCTCATGCCATGTATGGGTCTCAGGTTTTGTAGAAGCATTGGGATATCACATCTCATGCTATCGGAAGGGTATCAGGATTGGATTTGGAAGGAGTTGGATATCACATCTCATGTTATAGGAAGGGTCTCAGGATTGGAATGGGAAGGACTTGGATATCACATCTCATGCTATAGGAAGGCTCTCAGGTTTGGAAGGGGAAGGAGTTGGATATCACATTTCATGTTAGAGGTAGGATCTCAGGTTTGGTATTAGAGGCATTGAGATATCACATATCATGCTATCAGAAGGGTCTCAGGATTGGAATGGGAAGGAGTTGGATATCACATCTCATGCTAAAGGGAGGGTCTCAGGTTTGGAAGGGGAAGGATTTGGATATCACGTCTCATGTTATAGGAAGGATCTCAGGTTTGGTATTAGAAGCATTGAGATATCACATCTCATGCAATCGGAAGGATCTCAGGTTTGGTATTAGAGGCATTGAGATATCACATCTCATGCTAAAGGGAGGGTCTCAGGTTTGGAAGGGGAAGGATTTGGATATCACATCTCTTGTTATAGGAAGGATCACAGGTTTGGTATTAGAAGCATTGAGATATCACATCTCATGCTATCGGAAGGGTCTCAGGATTGGAATGGGAAGGAGTTGGATATCACATCTCATGCTAAAGGGAGGGTCTCAGGTTTGGAAGGGGAAGGATTTGGATATCACATCTCATGTTATAGGAAGGATCTCAGGTTTGGTATTAGAGGCATTGAGCTATCACATCTCATGCTATCTATCATAAGGGTCTCAGGATTGGAATGGGAAGGAGTTGGATATCACATCTCATGCTAAAGCGAGGGTCTCAGGTTTGGAAGGGGAAGGATTTGGATATCACATCACATGTTATAAGAAGGATCTCAGGTTTGGTATTAGAAGCATTGAGATATCACATCTCATGCTATCGGAAGGGTCTCAGGATTGGAACGGGAAGGAGTCGGATATCACATCTCATGCTATAAGAAGGCTCTCAGGTTTGGAAGGGGAAAGAGTTGGATATCACATTTCATGTTAGAGGTAGGATCTCAGGTTTGGTATTAGAGGCATTGAGATATCACATCTCATGCTATCAGAAGGGTCTCAGGATTGGAATGGGAAGGAGTTGGATATCACATCTCATGCTAAAGGGAGGGTCTCAGGTTTGGAAGGGGAAGGATTTGGATATCACGTCTCATGTTATAGGAAGGATCTCAGGTTTGGTATTAGAAGCATTGAGATATCACATCTCATGCTATCGGAAGGATCTCAGGTTTGGTGGTTTGGTATTAGAGGCATTGAGATATCACATCTCATGCTAAAGGGAGGGTCTCAGGTTTGGAAGGGGAAGGATTTGGATATCACATCTCTTGTTATAGGAAGGATCACAGGTTTGGTATTAGAAGCATTGAGATATCACATCTCATGCTATCGGAAGGGTCTCAGGATTGGAATGGGACGGAGTTGGATATCACATCTCATGCTAAAGGGAGGGTCTCAGGTTTGGAAGGGGAAGGATGTGGATATCACATTTCATGTTAGAGGTAGGATCTCAGGTTTGGTATTGGAGGCATTGAGATATCACATCTCATGCTATCAGAAGGGTCTCAGGATGGGAATGGGAAGGAGTTGGATATCACATCTCATGCTAAAGGGAGGGTCTCAGGTTTGGAAGGGGAAGGATTTGGATATCACATCTCATGTTATCGGAAGGATCTCAGGTTTGGTATTAGAAGCATTGAGATATCACATCTCATGCTATAGGAAGGGTCTCAGGTTTGGTATTAGAAGCATTGAGATATCAAGTCTCATGGTATAGGAAGGGTCTCAGAATTGGAATGGGAAGGAGTTGGATATCTCAAGCTATAGGAAGGGTCTCAGGATTGGAATGGGAAGGGGTTTGATATCACAACTCATGCCATAGTATGGGTCTCAGGTTTGGTAGAAACATTGGGATATCACATCTCATGCTATCGGAAGGGTATCAGGATTTGATTTGGAAGGAGTTGGATATCCCATCTCATGCTATAGGAAGGGTCTCAGGTTTTAATGGGAAGGAGTTGGATATCACATCTCATGTTATAGGAAGGGTCCCAGGATTGGAATGGGAAGGACTTGGATATCATATCTCATGCTATAGGAAGGCTCTCAGGTTTGGAAGGGGAAGGAGTTGGATATCACATTTCATGTTAGAGGAAGGATCTCAGGTTTGGTATTAGAGGCATTAAGATATCACATCTCATGTTATAGGAAGGGTCTCATGTTTGGTATAAGCATTGAGATATCACATCTCATGCTATAGGAAGGGTCTCAGGATTGGAATGGGAAGGAGTTGGATATCACATCTCAAGCTATAGGAAGGGTCTCACGTTTGGTATAAGCATTGAGATATCACATCTCATGCTATAGGAAGGGTCTCAGGATTGGAATGGGAAGGAGTTGTATATGACATCTCATGCCATAGGAAGGGTCTCAGGTTTGGAATAAGCATTGAGATATCACATCTCATGCTATAGGAAGGGTCTCAGGATTGGAATGGGACGGACTTGGATATCACATCTCATGCTATAGGGAGGGTCTCAGGTTTGGAAGGGGAAGGATTTGGATATCACATCGCATGTTATAGGAAGGATCTCAGGTTTGGTAAGGGAAGGAGTTGGATATCACATTTCATGTTAGAGGTAGGATCTCAGGTTTGGTATTAGAAGCATTGCGACATCACATCTCATGTTATAGGAAGGGTCTCAGGATTGGAATGGGAAGAAGTTGGCTATCACATCTCATGCTATAGGAAGGGTCTCAGGTTTGGTATAAGCATTGAGATATCACATCTCATGCTATAGGAAGGGTCTCAGGATTGGAATGGGAAGGAGTTGTATATGACATCTCATGCCATAGGAAGGGTCTCAGGTTTGGAATAAGCATTGAGATATCACATCTCATGCTATTGGAAGGGTCTCAGGGTTGGAATGGGACGGACTTGGATATCACATCTCATGCTATAGGGAGGGTCTCAGGTTTGGAAGGGGAAGGATTTGGATATCACATCGCATGTTATAGGAAGGATCTCAGGTTTGGTAAGGGAAGGAGTTGGATATCACATTTCATGTTAGAGGTAGGATCTCAGGTTTGGTATTAGAGGCATTGAGATATCACATCTCATGCTATCAGAAGGGTCTCAGGATTGGAATGGGAAGGAGTTGGATATCACTTCTCATGCTAAAGGGAGGGTCTCAGGTTTGGAAGGGGAAGGATTTGGATATCACATCACATGTTATAAGAAGGATCTCAGGTTTGGTATTAGAAGCATTGAGATATCACATCTCATGCTATCAGAAGGGTCTCAGGATTGGAATGGGAGGGAGTTGGATATCACATCTCATGCTATAGGAAGGGTCTCAGGTTTGGAACGGGAAGGAGTTGGATATCACATCTCATGTTATAGGAAGAGTCTCAGGTTTGGTATAAGCATTGAGATATCACATCTCTGCAATCGGAAGTGTCTCAGGATTGGGATGGGAAGGAGTTGGATATCACATCTCATGCTATAGGAAGGGTCTCAGGTTTGGAACGGGAAGGAGTTGGATATCCCATCTCATGTTATAGGACGGGTCTCAGGTTTGGTATTAGAAGCATTGAGATATCACATCGCATGCTGTAGGAAGGGTCTCAGGATTGGAATGGGAAGGAGTTGGATATTACATCTCATGCTATAGGAAGGGTCTCAGGTTTGGTATAAGCATTGAGATATCACATCTCTGCTATCGGAAGTGTCTCAGGATTGGAATGGGAAGGAGTTGGATATCCCATCTCATGTTATAGGACGGGTCTCAGGTTTGTTATTAGAATCATTGAGATATCATATTGCATGCTGTAGGAAGGGTCTAAGGATTGGAATGGGAAGGACTTGAATATCACATCTCATGCTATAGGTAGGCTCTCAGGTTTGGAAAGGGAAGGAGTTGGATATCACATTTCATGTTAGAGGAAGGATCTCCGGTTTGGTATTAGAGGCATTGAGATATCACATCTCATGCTATAGGAAGGGTCTCAGGATTGGAATGGGAAGGAGTTGGATATCACATTTCATGCTATAGGAAGGGTCTCAGGTTTGGTATAAGCATTGAGATGTCACATCTCATGCTATAGGAAGGGTCTCAGGATTGGAATGGGAAGGAGTTGGATATCACATCTCATGTTATAGGAAGGATCTCAGGTTTGGTATTAGAAGCATTGAGATATCACATCTCATGCTATAGGAAGGGTCTCAGGATTGGAATGGGAAGGAGTTGGATATCCCATCTCATGTTATAGGAAGAGTCTCAGGTTTGGTATTAGAAGCATTGAGATATCACATCTGATGCTATAGGAAGTGTCTCAGGATTGGAATGGGAAGGAGTTTGATATCACATCTCATGCCATGTATGGGTCTCAGGTTTTGTAGAAGCATTGGGATATCACATCTCATGCTATCGGAAGGGTATCAGGATTGGATTTGGAAGGAGTTGGATATCACATCTCATGTTATAGGAAGGGTCTCAGGATTGGAATGGGAAGGACTTGGATATCACATCTCATGCTATAGGAAGGCTCTCAGGTTTGGAAGGGGAAGAAGTTGGATATCACATTTCATGTTAGAGGTAGGATCTCAGGTTTGGTATTAGAGGCATTGAGATATCACATATCATGCTATCAGAAGGGTCTAAGGATTGGAATGGGAAGGAGTTGGATATCACATCTCATGCTAAAGGGAGGGTCTCAGGTTTGGAAGGGGAAGGATTTGGATATCACGTCTCATGTTATAGGAAGGATCTCAGGTTTGGTATTAGAAGCATTGAGATATCACATCTCATGCTATCGGAAGGATCTCAGGTTTGGTATTAGAGGCATTGAGATATCACATCTCATGCTAAAGGGAGGGTCTCAGGTTTGGAAGGGGAAGGATTTGGATATCACATCTCTTGTTATAGGAAGGATCACAGGTTTGGTATTAGAAGCATTGAGATATCACATCTCATGCTATCGGAAGGGTCTCAGTATTGGAATGGGAAGGAGTTGGATATCACATCTCATGCTAAAGGGAGGGTCTCAGGTTTGGAAGGGGAAGGATTTGGATATCACATCTCATGTTATAGGAAGGATCTCAGGTTTGGTATTAGAGGCATTGAGATATCACATCTCATGCTATCTATCATAAGGGTCTCAGGATTGGAATGGGAAGCAGTTGGATATCACATCTCATGCTAAAGGGAGGGTCTCAGGTTTGGAAGGGGAAGGATTTGGATATCACATCACATGTTATAAGAAGGATCTCAGGTTTGGTATTAGAAGCATTGAGATATCACATCTCATGCTATCGGAAGGATCTCAGGATTGGAACGGGAAGGAGTCGGATATCACATCTCATGCTATAGAAAGGCTCTCAGGTTTGGAAGGGGAAAGAGTTGGATATCACATTTCATGTTAGAGGTAGGATCTCAGGTTTGGTATTAGAGGCATTGAGATATCACATCTCATGCTATCAGAAGGGTCTCAGGATTGGAATGGGAAGGAGTTGGATATCACATCTCATGCTAAAGGGAGGGTCTCAGGTTTGGAAGGGGAAGGATTTGGATATCACGTCTCATGTTATAGGAAGGATCTCAGGTTTGGTATTAGAAGCATTGAGATATCACATCTCATGCTATCGGAAGGATCTCAGGTTTGGTGGTTTGGTATTAGAGGCATTGAGATATCACATCTCATGCTAAAGGGAGGGTCTCAGGTTTGGAAGGGGAAGGATTTGGATATCACATCTCTTGTTATAGGAAGGATCACAGGTTTGGTATTAGAAGCATTGAGATATCACATCTCATGCTATCGGAAGGGTCTCAGGATTGGAATGGGACGGAGTTGGATATCACATCTCATGCTAAAGGGAGGGTCTCAGGTTTGGAAGGAGAAGGATGTGGATATCACATTTCATGTTAGAGGTAGGATCTCAGGTTTGGTATTGGAGGCATTGAGATATCACAGCTCATGCTATCAGAAGGGTCTCAGGATGGGAATGGGAAGGAGTTGGATATCACATCTCATGCTAAAGGGAGGGTCTCAGGTTTGGAAGGGGAAGGATTTGGATATCACATCTCATGTTATCGGAAGGATCTCAGGTTTGGTATTAGAAGCATTGAGATATCACATCTCATGCTATAGGAAGGGTCTCAGGTTTGGTATTAGAAGCATTGAGATATCAAGTCTCATGGTATAGGAAGGGTCTCAGAATTGGAATGGGAAGGAGTTGGATATCTCAAGCTATAGGAAGGGTCTCAGGATTGGAATGGGAAGGGGTTTGATATCACAACTCATGCCATAGTATGGGTCTCAGGTTTGGTAGAAACATTGGGATATCACATCTCATGCTATCGGAAGGGTATCAGGATTTGATTTGAAAGGAGTTGGATATCCCATCTCATGCTATAGGAAGGGTCTCAGGTTTTAATGGGAAGGAGTTGGATATCACATCTCATGTTATAGGAAGGGTCCCAGGATTGGAATGGGAAGGACTTGGATATCATATCTCATGCTATAGGAAGGCTCTCAGGTTTGGAAGGGGAAGGAGTTGGATATCACATTTCATGTTAGAGGAAGGATCTCAGGTTTGGTATTAGAGGCATTAAGATATCACATCTCATGTTATAGGAAGGGTCTCACGTTTGGTATAAGCATTGAGATATCACATCTCATGCTATAGGAAGGGTCTCAGGATTGGAATGGGAAGGAGTTGGATATCACATCTCAAGCTATAGGAAGGGTCTCACGTTTGGTATAAGCATTGAGATATCACATCTCATGCTATAGGAAGGGTCTCAGGATTGGAATGGGAAGGAGTTGTATATGACATCTCATGCCATAGGAAGGGTCTCAGGTTTGGAATAAGCATTGAGATATCACATCTCATGCTATAGGAAGGGTCTCAGGATTGGAATGGGACGGACTTGGATATCACATCTCATGCTATAGGGAGGGTCTCAGGTTTGGAAGGGGAAGGATTTGGATATCACATCGCATGTTATAGGAAGGATCTCAGGTTTGGTAAGGGAAGGAGTTGGATATCACATTTCATGTTAGAGGTAGGATCTCAGGTTTGGTATTAGAGGCATTGAGATATCACATCTCATGCTATCAGAAGGGTCTCAGGATTGGAATGGGAAGGAGTTGGATATCACATCTCATGCTATAGGAAGGGTCTCAGGTTTGGAAAGGGAAGGAGTTGGATATCACATCTCATGTTATAGGAAGAGTCTCAGGTTTGGTATATGCATTGAGATATCACATCTCTGCAATCGGAAGTGTCTCAGGATTGGGATGGGAAGGAGTTGGATATCACATCTCATGCTATAGGAAGGGTCTCAGGTTTGGAACGGGAAGGAGTTGGATATCCCATCTCATGTTATAGGACGGGTCTCAGGTTTGGTATTAGAAGCATTGAGATATCACATCGCATGCTGTAGGAAGGGTCTCAGGATTGGAATGGGAAGGAGTTGGATATTACATCTCATGCTATAGGAAGGGTCTCAGGTTTGGTATAAGCATTGAGATATCACATCTCTGCTATCGGAAGTGTCTCAGGATTGGAATGGGAAGGAGTTGGATATCCCATCTCATGTTATAGGACGGGTCTCAGGTTTGTTATTAGAATCATTGAGATATCATATTGCATGCTGTAGGAAGGGTCTAAGGATTGGAATGGGAAGGACTTGAATATCACATCTCATGCTATAGGTAGGCTCTCAGGTTTGGAAAGGGAAGGAGTTGGATATCACATTTCATGTTAGAGGAAGGATCTCAGGTTTGGTATTAGAGGCATTGAGATATCACATCTCATGCTATAGGAAGGGTCTCAGGATTGGAATGGGAAGGAGTTGGATATCACATCTCATGCTATAGGAAGGGTCTCAGGTGTGGGATAAGCATTGAGATGTCACATCTCATGCTATAGGAAGGGTCTCAGGATTGGAATGGGAAGGAGTTGGATATCACATCTCATGTTATAGGAAGGATCTCAGGTTTGGTATTAGAAGCATTGAGATATCACATCTCATGCTATAGGAAGGGTCTCAGGATTGGAATGGGAAGGAGTTGTATATGACATCTCATGCCATAGGAAGGGTCTCAGGTTTGGTATAAGCATTGAGATATCACATCTCTGCTATCGGAAGGGTCTCAGGATTGGAATGGGAAGGAGTTGGATATCCCATTTCATGTTATAGGAAGAGTCTCAGGTTTGGTATTAGAAGCATTGAGATATCACATCTGATGCTATAGGAAGTGTCTCAGGATTGGAATGGGAAGGAGTTTGATATCACATCTCATGCCATGTATGGGTCTCAGGTCTTGTAGAAGCATTGGGATATCACATCTCATGCTATCGGAAGGGTATCAGGATTGGATTTGGAAGGAGTTGGATATCACATCTCATGTTATAGGAAGGGTCTCAGGATTGGAATGGGAAGGACTTGGATATCACATCTCATGCTATAGGAAGGCTCTCAGGTTTGGAAGGGGAAGGAGTTGGATATCACATTTCATGTTAGAGGTAGGATCTCAGGTTTGGTATTAGAAGCACTGAGATATCACATCTCATGCTATCGGAAGGATCTCAGGTTTGGTATTAGAGGCATTGAGATATCACATCTCATGCTATCAGAAGGGTCTCAGGATTGGAATGGGAAGGAGTTGGATATCACATCTCATGCTAAAGGGAGGGTCTCAGGTTTGGAAGGGGAAGGATTTGGATATCACATCTCATGTTATAGGAAGGATCTCAGGTTTGGTATTAGAAGCACTGAGATATCACATCTCATGCTATCGGAAGGATCTCAGGTTTGGTATTAGAGGCATTGAGATATCACATCTCATGCTATCAGAAGGGTCTCAGGATTGGAATGGGAAGGAGTCGGATATCACATCTCATGCTAAAGGGAGGGTCTCAGGTTTGGAAGTGGAAGGATTTGGATATCACATCTCATGTTATAGGAAGGATCTCAGGGTTGGTATTAGAAGCATTGAGATATCACATCTCATGCTATAGGAAGGGTCTCAGGATTGGAATGGGAAGGAGTTGGATATCACATCTCAAGCTATAGAAAGGGTCTCAGGATTGGAATGGGAAGGAGTTGGATATCACATCTCAAGCTATAGTAAGGGTCTCAGGATTGGAATGGGAAGGAGTTGGATATCACATCTCATGCTATAGGAAGGGTCTCAGGTTTGGTATTAGCATTGAGATATCCCATCTCATGCTATAGGAAGGGTCTCAGGTTTGGAATCGGAAGGAGTTGTATATGACATCTCATGCCATAGGTAGGGTCTCAGGTTTGGTATAAGCATTGAGATATCACATCTCTGCTATCGGAAGGGTCTCAGGATTGGAATGGGAAGGAGTTGGATATCCCATCTCGTTATAGGAAGGGTCTCAGGTTTTGTATTAGAAGCATTGAGATATCACATCTCATGGTATAGGACGGGTCTCAGAATTGGAATGGGAAGGAGTTAGATATCACTTCTCAAGCTATAGGAAGGGTCTCAGGATTGGAATGGGAAGGAGTTGGATATCACATCTCATGCTAAAGGGAGGGTCTCAGGTTTGGAAGGGGAAGGATTTGGATATCACATCGCATGTTATAGGAAGGATCTCAGGTTTGGTATTAGAATCATTGAGATATCACATCTCATGCTATCGGAAGTATCTCAGGTTTGGTATTAGAGGCATTGAGATATCACATCTCATGCTATCATAAGGGTCTCAGGATTGGAATGGGAAGGAGTTGGATATCACTTCTCATGCTAAAGGGAGGGTCTCAGGTTTGGAAGGGGAAGGATTTGGATATCACATCACATGTTATAAGAAGGATCTCAGGTTTGGTATTAGAAGCATTGAGATATCACATCTCATGCTATCAGAAGGGTCTCAGGATTGGAATGGGAGGGAGTTGGATATCACATCTCATGCTATAGGAAGGGTCTCAGGTTTGGAACGGGAAGGAGTTGGATATCACATCTCATGTTATAGGAAGAGTCTCAGGTTTGGTATAAGCATTGAGATATCACATCTCTGCAATCGGAAGTGTCTCAGGATTGGGATGGGAAGGAGTTGGATATCACATCTCATGCTATAGGAAGGGTCTCAGGTTTGGAACGGGAAGGAGTTGGATATCCCATCTCATGTTATAGGACAGGTCTCAGGTTTGGTATTAGAAGCATTGAGATATCACATCGCATGCTGTAGGAAGGGTCTCAGGATTGGAATGGGAAGGAGTTGGATATTACATCTCATGCTATAGGAAGGGTCTCAGGTTTGGTATAAGCATTGAGATATCACATCTCTGCTATCGGAAGTGTCTCAGGATTGGAATGGGAAGGAGTTGGATATCCCATCTCATGTTATAGGACGGGTCTCAGGTTTGTTATTAGAATCATTGAGATATCATATTGCATGCTGTAGGAAGGGTCTAAGGATTGGAATGGGAAGGTCTTGAATATCACATCTCATGCTATAGGTAGGCTCTCAGGTTTGGAAAGGGAAGGAGTTGGATATCACATTTCATGCTATAGGAAGGGTCTCAGGTTTGGTATAAGCATTCAGATGTCACATCTCATGCTATAGGAAGGGTCTCAGGATTGGAATGGGAAGGAGTTGGATATCACATCTCATGTTATAGGAAGGATCTCAGGTTTGGTATTAGAAGCATTGAGATATCACATCTCATGCTATAGGAAGGGTCTCAGGATTGGAATGGGAAGGAGTTGTATATGACATCTCATGCCATAGGAAGGGTCTCAGGTTTGGTATAAGCATTGAGATATCACATCTCTGCTATCGGAAGGGTCTCAGGATTGGAATGGGAAGGAGTTGGATATCCCATCTCATGTTATAGGAAGAGTCTCAGGTTTGGTATTAGAAGCATTGAGATATCACATCTGATGCTATAGGAAGTGTCTCAGGATTGGAATGGGAAGGAGTTTGATATCACATCTCATGCCATGTATGGGTCTCAGGTTTTGTAGAAGCATTGGGATATCACATCTCATGTTATAGGAAGGGTCTCAGGATTGGAATGGGAAGGACTTGGATATCACATCTCATGCTATAGGAAGGCTCTCAGGTTTGGAAGGGGAAGGATTTGGATATCACATCTCATGTTATAGGAAGGATCTCAGGTTTGGTATTAGAAGCATTGAGATATCACATCTCATGCTATCGGAAGTATCTCAGGTTTGGTATTAGAGGCATTGAGATATCACATCTCATGCTATCTATCATAAGGGTCTCAGGATTGGAATGGGAAGGAGTTGGATATCACATCTCATGCTAAAGTGAGGGTCTCAGGTTTGGAAGGGGAAGGATTTGGATATCACATCACAAGTTATAAGAAGGATCTCAGGTTTGGTATTAGAAGCATTGAGATATCACATCTCATGCTATCGTAAGGGTCTCAGGATTGGAATGGGAAGGAGTCGGATATCACATCTCATGCTATAGGAAGGCTCTCAGGTTTGGAAGGGGAAAGAGTTGGATATCACATTTCATGTTAGAGGTAGGATCTCAGGTTTGGTATTAGAGGCATTGAGATATCACATCTCATGCTATCAGAAGGGTCTCAGGATTGGAATGGGAAGTAGTTGGATATCACATCTCATGCTAAAGGGAGGGTCTCAGGTTTGGAAGGGTAAGGATTTGGATATCACGTCTCATGTTATAGGAAGGATCTCAGGTTTGGTATTAGAAGCATTGAGATATCACATCTCATGCTATCGGAAGGATCTCAGGTTTGGTATTAGAGGCATTGAGATATCACATCTCATGCTATCGGAAGGGTCTCAGGATTGGAATGGGACGGAGTTGGATATCACATCTCATGCTAAAGGGAGGGTCTCAGGTTTGGAAGGGGAAGGATGTGGATATCACATTTCATGTTAGAGGTAGGATCTCAGGTTTGGTATTGGAGGCATTGAGATATCACATCTCATGCTATCAGAAGGGTCTCAGGATGGGAATGGGAAGGAGTTGGATATCACATCTCATGCTAAAGGGAGGGTCTCAGGTTTGGAAGGGGAAGGATTTGGATATCACATCTCATGTTATCGGAAGGATCTCAGGTTTGGTATTAGAAGCATTGAGATATCACATCTCATGCTATAGGAAGGGTCTCAGGTTTGGTATTAGAAGCATTGAGATATCAAGTCTCATGGTATAGGAAGGGTCTCAGAATTGGAATGGGAAGGAGTTGGATATCTCAAGCTATAGGAAGGGTCTCAGGATTGGAATGGGAAGGGGTTTGATATCACAACTCATGCCATAGTATGGGTCTCAGGTTTGGTAGAAACATTGGGATATCACATCTCATGCTATCGGAAGGGTATCAGGATTTGATCTGGAAGGAGTTGGATATCCCATCTCATGCTATAGGAAGGGTCTCAGGTTGGAATGGGAAGGAGTTGGATATCACATCTCATGTTATAGGAAGGGTCCCAGGATTGGAATGGGAAGGACTTGGATATCACATTTCATGTTAGAGGAAGGATCTCAGGTTTGGTATTAGAGGCATTAAGATATCACATCTCATGTTATAGGAAGGGTCTCACGTTTGGTATAAGCATTGAGATATCACATCTCATGCTATAGGAAGGGTCTCAGGATTGGAATGGGAAGGAGTTGGATATCACATCTCGAGCTATAGGAAGGGTCTCACGTTTGGTATAAGCATTGAGATATCACATCTCATGCTATAGGAAGGGTCTCAGGATTGGAATGGGAAGGTGTTGGATATCACATCTCATGTTATAGGAAAGATCTCAGGTTTGGTATTAGAAGCATTGCGACATCTCATGTTATAGGAAGGGTCTCAGGATTGGAATGGGAAGGAGTTGTATATGACATCTCATGCCATAGGAAGGGTCTCAGGTTTGGAATAAGCATTGAGATATCACATCTCATGCTATAGGAAGGGTCTCAGGATTGGAATGGGACGGACTTGGATATCACATCTCATGCTATAGGGAGGGTCTCAGGTTTGGAACGGGAAGGATTTGGATATCACATCGCATGTTATAGGAAGGATCTCAGGTTTGGTAAGGGAAGGAGTTGGATATCACATTTCATGTTAGAGGTAGGATCTCAGGTTTGGTATTAGAGGCATTGAGGTATCACATCTCATGCTATCAGAAGGGTCTCAGGATTGGAATGGGAAGGAGTTGGATATCACATCTCATGCTAAAGGGAGGGTCTCAGGTTTGGAAGGGGAAGGATTTGGATATCACATCGCATGTTATAGGAAGGATCTCAGGTTTGGTATTAGAATCATTGAGATATCACATCACATGTTATAAGAAGGATCTCAGGTTTGGTATTAGAAGCATTGAGATATCACATCTCATGCTATCAGAAGGGTCTCAGGATTGGAATGGGAGGGAGTTGGATATCACATCTCATGCTATAGGAAGGGTCTCAGGTTTGGTATAAGCATTGAGATATCACATCTCTGCAATCGGAAGTGTCTCAGGATTGGGATGGGAAGGAGTTGGATATCACATCTCATGCTATAGGAAGGGTCTCAGGTTTGGAACGGGAAGGAGTTGGATATCCCATCTCATGTTATAGGACAGGTCTCAGGTTTGGTATTAGAAGCATTGAGATATCACATCGCATGCTGTAGGAAGGGTCTCAGTATTGGAATGGGAAGGAGTTGGATATTACATCTCATGCTATAGGAAGGGTCTCAGGTTTGGTATAAGCATTGAGATATCACATCTCTGCTATCGGAAGTGTCTCAGGATTGGAATGGGAAGGAGTTGGATATCCCATCTCATGTTATAGGACGGGTCTCAGGTTTGATATTAGAATCATTGAGATATCATATTGCATGCTGTAGGAAGGGTCTAAGGATTGGAATGGGAAGGTCTTGAATATCACATCTCATGCTATAGGTAGGCTCTCAGGTTTGGAAACGGAAGGAGTTGGATATCACATTTCATGCTATAGGAAGGGTCTCAGGTTTGGTATAAGCATTGAGATGTCACATCTCATGCTATAGGAAGGGTCTCAGGATTGGAATGGGAAGGAGTTGGATATCACATCTCATGTTATAGGAAGGATCTCAGGTTTGGTATTAGAAGCATTGAGATATCACATCTCATGCTATAGGAAGGGTCTCAGGATTGGAATGGGAAGGAGTTGTATATGACATCTCATGCCATAGGAAGGGTCTCAGGTTTGGTATAAGCATTGAGATATCACATCTCTACTATCGGAAGGGTCTCAGGATTGGAATGGGAAGGAGTTGGATATCCCATCTCATGTTATAGGAAGAGTCTCAGGTTTGGTATTAGAAGCATTGAGATATCACATCTGATGCTATAGGAAGTGTCTCAGGATTGGAATGGGAAGGAGTTTGATATCACATCTCATGCCATGTATGGGTCTCAGGTTTTGTAGAAGCATTGGGATATCACATCTCATGCTATCGGAAGGGTATCAGGATTGGATTTGGAAGGAGTTGGATATCACATCTCATGTTATAGGAAGGGTCTCAGGATTGGAATGGGAAGGACTTGGATATCACATCTCATGCTATAGGAAGGCTCTCAGGTTTGGAAGGGGAAGGAGTTGGATATCACATTTCATGTTAGAGGTAGGATCTCAGGTTTGGTATTAGAGGCATTGAGATATCACATCTCAAGCTATCAGAAGGGTCCCAGGATTGGAATGGGAAGGAGTTGGATATCACATCTCATGCTAAAGGGAGGGTCTCAGGTTTGGAAGGGGAAGGATTTGGATATCACGTCTCATGTTATAGGAAGGATCTCAGGTTTGGTATTAGAGGCATTGAGATATCACATCTCATGCTAAAGGGAGGGTCTCAGGTTTGGAATTGGAAGGATTTGGATATCACATCTCTTGTTATAGGAAGGATCACAGGTTTGGTATTAGAAGCATTGAGATATCACATCTCATGCTATCGGAAGGGTCTCAGGATTGGAATGGGAAGGAGTTGGATATCACATCTCATGCTAAAGGGAGGGTCTCAGGTTTGGAAGGGGAAGGATTTGGATATCACATCTCTTGTTATAGGAAGGATCACAGGTTTGGTATTAGAAGCATTGAGATATCACATCTCATGCTATCGGAAGGGTCTCAGGATTGGAACGGGAAGGAATCGGATATCACATCTCATGCTATAGGAAGGCTCTCAGGTTTGGAAGGGGAAAAAGTTGGATATCACATTTCATGTTAGAGGTAGGATCTCAGGTTTGGTATTAGAGGCATTGAGATATCACATCTCATGCTATCAGAAGGGTCTCAGGATTGGAATGGGAAGGAGTTGGATATCACATCTCATGCTAAAGGGAGGGTCTCAGGTTTGGAAGGGGAAGGATTTGGATATCACGTCTCATGTTATAGGAAGGATCTCAGGTTTGGTATTAGAAGCATTGAGATATCACATCTCATGCTATCGGAAGGATCTCAGGTTTGGTATTAGAGGCATTGAGATATCACATCTCATGCTAAAGGGAGGGTCTCAGGTTTGGAAGGGGAAGGATTTGGATATCACATCTCTTGTTATAGGAAGGATCACAGGTTTGGTATTAGAAGCATTGAGATATCACATCTCATGCTATCGGAAGGGTCTCAGGATTGGAATGGGACGGAGTTGGATATCACATCTCATGCTAAAGGGAGTGTCTCAGGTTTGGAAGGGGAAGGATGTGGATATCACATTTCATGTTAGAGGTAGGATCTCAGGTTTGGTATTGGAGGCATTGAGATATCACATCTCATGCTATCAGAAGGGTCTCAGGATGGGAATGGGAAGGAGTTGGATATCACATCTCATGCTAAAGGGAGGATCTCAGGTTTGGAAGGGGAAGGATTTGGATATCACATCTCATGTTATCGGAAGGATCTCAGGTTTGGTATTAGAAGCATTGAGATATCACATCTCATGCTATAGGAAGGGTCTCAGGTTTGGTATTAGAAGCATTGCGATATCAAGTCTCATGGTATAGGAAGGGTCTCAGAATTGGAATGGGAAGGAGTTGGATATCTCAAGCTATAGGAAGGGTCTCAGGATTGGAATGGGAAGGGGTTTGATATCACAACTCATGCCATAGTATGGGTCTCAGGTTTGGTAGAAACATTGGGATATCACATCTCATGCTATCGGAAGGGTATCAGGATTTGATTTGAAAGGAGTTGGATATCCCATCTCATGCTATAGGAAGGGTCTCAGGTTGGAATGGGAAGGAGTTGGATATCACATCTCATGTTATAGGAAGGGTCCCAGGATTGGAATGGGAAGGACTTGGGTATCATATCTCATGCTATAGGAAGGCTCTCAGGTTTGGAAGGGGAAGGAGTTGGATATCACATTTCATGTTCGAGGAAGGATCTCAGGTTTGGTATTAGAGGCATTAAGATATCACATCTCATGTTATAGGAAGGGTCTCACGTTTGGTATAAGCATTGAGATATCACATCTCATGCTATAGGAAGGGTCTCAGGATTGGAATGGGAAGGAGTTGGATATCACATCTCAAGCTATAGGAAGGGTCTCACGTTTGGTATAAGCATTGAGATATCACATCTCATGCTATAGGAAGGGTCTCAGGATTGGAATGGGAAGGTGTTGGATATCACATCTCATGTTATAGGAAAGATCTCAGGTTTGGTATTAGAAGCATTGCGACATCACATCTCATGTTATAGGAAGGGTCTCAGGATTGGAATGGGAAGAAGTTGGCTATCACATCTCATGCTATAGGAAGGGTCTCAGGTTTGGTATAAGCATTGAGATATCACATCTCATGCTATAGGAAGGGTCTCAGGATTGGAATGGGAAGGAGTTGTATATGACATCTCATGCCATAGGAAGGGTCTCAGGTTTGGAATAAGCATTGAGATATCACATCTCATGCTATAGGAAGGGTCTCAGGATTGGAATGGGACGGACTTGGATATCACATCTCATGCTATAGGGAGGGTCTCAGGTTTGGAAGGGGAAGGATTTGGATATCACATCGCATGTTATAGGAAGGATCTCAGGTTTGGTAAGGGAAGGAGTTGGATATCACATTTCATGTTAGAGGTAGGATCTCAGGTTTGGTATTAGAGGCATTGAGATATCACATCTCATGCTAAAGGGAGGGTCTCAGGTTTGGAATTGGAAGGATTTGGATATCACATCTCTTGTTATAGGAAGGATCACAGGTTTGGTATTAGAAGCATTGAGATATCACATCTCATGCTATCGGAAGGGTCTCAGGATTGGAATGGGAAGGAGTTGGATATCACATCTCATGCTAAAGGGAGGGTCTCAGGTTTGGAAGGGGAAGGATTTGGATATCACATCTCTTGTTATAGGAAGGATCACAGGTTTGGTATTAGAAGCATTGAGATATCACATCTCATGCTATCGGAAGGGTCTCAGGATTGGAACGGGAAGGAATCGGATATCACATCTCATGCTATAGGAAGGCTCTCAGGTTTGGAAGGGGAAAAAGTTGGATATCACATTTCATGTTAGAGGTAGGATCTCAGGTTTGGTATTAGAGGCATTGAGATATCACATCTCATGCTATCAGAAGGGTCTCAGGATTGGAATGGGAAGGAGTTGGATATCACATCTCATGCTAAAGGGAGGGTCTCAGGTTTGGAAGGGGAAGGATTTGGATATCACGTCTCATGTTATAGGAAGGATCTCAGGTTTGGTATTAGAAGCATTGAGATATCACATCTCATGCTATCGGAAGGATCTCAGGTTTGGTATTAGAGGCATTAAGATATCACATCTCATGCTAAAGGGAGGGTCTCAGGTTTGGAAGGGGAAGGATTTGGATATCACATCTCTTGTTATAGGAAGGATCACAGGTTTGGTATTAGAAGCATTGAGATATCACATCTCATGCTATCGGAAGGGTCTCAGGATTGGAATGGGACGGAGTTGGATATCACATCTCATGCTAAAGGGAGTGTCTCAGGTTTGGAAGGGGAAGGATGTGGATATCACATTTCATGTTAGAGGTAGGATCTCAGGTTTGGTATTGGAGGCATTGAGATATCACATCTCATGCTATCAGAAGGGTCTCAGGATGGGAATGGGAAGGAGTTGGATATCACATCTCATGCTAAAGGGAGGATCTCAGGTTTGGAAGGGGAAGGATTTGGATATCACATCTCATGTTATCGGAAGGATCTCAGGTTTGGTATTAGAAGCATTGAGATATCACATCTCATGCTATAGGAAGGGTCTCAGGTTTGGTATTAGAAGCATTGCGATATCAAGTCTCATGGTATAGGAAGGGTCTCAGAATTGGAATGGGAAGGAGTTGGATATCTCAAGCTATAGGAAGGGTCTCAGGATTGGAATGGGAAGGGGTTTGATATCACAACTCATGCCATAGTATGGGTCTCAGGTTTGGTAGAAACATTGGGATATCACATCTCATGCTATCGGAAGGGTATCAGGATTTGATTTGAAAGGAGTTGGATATCCCATCTCATGCTATAGGAAGGGTCTCAGGTTGGAATGGGAAGGAGTTGGATATCACATCTCATGTTATAGGAAGGGTCCCAGGATTGGAATGGGAAGGACTTGGATATCATATCTCATGCTATAGGAAGGCTCTCAGGTTTGGAAGGGGAAGGAGTTGGATATCACATTTCATGTTCGAGGAAGGATCTCAGGTTTGGTATTAGAGGCATTAAGATATCACATCTCATGTTATAGGAAGGGTCTCACGTTTGGTATAAGCATTGAGATATCACATCTCATGCTATAGGAAGGGTCTCAGGATTGGAATGGGAAGGAGTTGGATATCACATCTCAAGCTATAGGAAGGGTCTCACGTTTGGTATAAGCATTGAGATATCACATCTCATGCTATAGGAAGGGTCTCAGGATTGGAATGGGAAGGTGTTGGATATCACATCTCATGTTATAGGAAAGATCTCAGGTTTGGTATTAGAAGCATTGCGACATCACATCTCATGTTATAGGAAGGGTCTCAGGATTGGAATGGGAAGAAGTTGGCTATCACATCTCATGCTATAGGAAGGGTCTCAGGTTTGGTATAAGCATTGAGATATCACATCTCATGCTATAGGATGGGTCTCAGGATTGGAATGGGAAGGAGTTGTATATGACATCTCATGCCATAGGAAGGGTCTCAGGTTTGGAATAAGCATTGAGATATCACATCTCATGCTATAGGAAGGGTCTCAGGATTGGAATGGGACGGACTTGGATATCACATCTCATGCTATAGGGAGGGTCTCAGGTTTGGAAGGGGAAGGATTTGGATATCACATCGCATGTTATAGGAAGGATCTCAGGTTTGGTAAGGGAAGGAGTTGGATATCACATTTCATGTTAGAGGTAGGATCTCAGGTTTGGTATTAGAGGCATTGAGGTATCACATCTCATGCTATCAGAAGGGTCTCAGGATTGGAATGGGAAGGAGTTGGATATCACATCTCATGCTAAAGGGAGGGTCTCAGGTTTGGAAGGGGAAGGATTTGGATATCACATCGCATGTTATAGGAAGGATCTCAGGTTTGGTATTAGAATCATTGAGATATCACATCTCATGCTATCGGAAGTATCTCAGGTTTGGTATTAGAGGCATTGAGATATCACATCTCATGCTATCATAAGGGTCTCAGGATTGGAATGGGAAGGAGTTGGATATCACTTCTCATGCTAAAGGGAGGGTCTCAGGTTTGGAAGGGGAAGGATTTGGATATCACATCACATGTTATAAGAAGGGTCTCAGGTTTGGTATAAGCATTGAGATATCACATCTCTGCTATCGGAAGTGTCTCAGGATTGGAATGGGAAGGAGTTGGATATCCCATCTCATGTTATAGGACGGGTCTCAGGTTTGTTATTAGAATCATTGAGATATCATATTGCATGCTGTAGGAAGGGTCTAAGGATTGGAATGGGAAGGACTTGAATATCACATCTCATGCTATAGGTAGGCTCTCAGGTTTGGAAAGGGAAGGAGTTGGATATCACATTTCATGTTAGAGGAAGGATCTCAGGTTTGGTATTAGAGGCATTGAGATATCACATCTCATGCTATAGGAAGGGTCTCAGGATTGGAATGGGAAGGAGTTGGATATCACATCTCATGCTATAGGAAGGGTCTCAGGTGTGGTATAAGCATTGAGATGTCACATCTCATGCTATAGGAAGGGTCTCAGGATTGGAATGGGAAGGAGTTGGATATCACATCTCATGTTATAGGAAGGATCTCAGGTTTGGTATTAGAAGCATTGAGATATCACATCTCATGCTATAGGAAGGGTCTCAGGATTGGAATGGGAAGGAGTTGTATATGACATCTCATGCCATAGGAAGGGTCTCAGGTTTGGTATAAGCATTGAGATATCACATCTCTGCTATCGGAAGGGTCTCAGGATTGGAATGGGAAGGAGTTGGATATCCCATCTCATGTTATAGGAAGAGTCTCAGGTTTGGTATTAGAAGCATTGAGATATCACATCTGATGCTATAGGAAGTGTCTCAGGATTGGAATGGGAAGGAATTTGATATCACATCTCATGCCATGTATGGGTCTCAGGTTTTGTAGAAGCATTGGGATATCACATCTCATGCTATCGGAAGGGTATCAGGATTGGATTTGGAAGGAGTTGGATATCACATCTCATGTTATAGGAAGGGTCTCAGGATTGGAATGGGAAGGACTTGGATATCACATCTCATGCTATAGGAAGGCTCTCAGGTTTGGAAGGGGAAGGAGTTGGATATCACATTTCATGTTAGAGGTAGGATCTCAGGTTTGGTATTAGAGGCATTGAGATATCACATCTCATGCTATCAGAAGGGTCTCAGGATTGGAATGGGAAGGAGTTGGATATCACATCTCATGCTAAAGGGAGGGTCTCAGGTTTGGAAGGGGAAGGATTTGGATATCACATCTCATGTTATAGGAAGGATCTCAGGTTTGGTATTAGAAGCACTGAGATATCACATCTCATGCTATCGGAAGGATCTCAGGTTTGGTATTAGAGGCATTGAGATATCACATCTCATGCTATCAGAAGGGTCTCAGGATTGGAATGGGAAGGAGTCGGATATCACATCTCATGCTAAAGGGAGGGTCTCAGGTTTGGAAGTGGAAGGATTTGGATATCACATCTCATGTTATAGGAAGGATCTCAGGTTTGGTATTAGAAGCATTGAGATATCACATCTCATGCTATAGGAAGGGTCTCAGGATTGGAATGGGAAGGAGTTGGATATCACATCTCAAGCTATAGAAAGGGTCTCAGGATTGGAATGGGAAGGAGTTGGATATCACATCTCAAGCTATAGTAAGGGTCTCAGGATTGGAATGGGAAGGAGTTGGATATCACATCTCATGCCATAGGTAGGGTCTCAGGTTTGGTATAAGCATTGAGATATCACATCTCATGCTATAGGAAGGGTCTCAGGTTTGGAATCGGAAGGAGTTGTATATGACATCTCATGCCATAGGTAGGGTCTCAGGTTTGGTATAAGCATTGAGATATCACATCTCTGCTATCGGAAGGGTCACAGGATTGGAATGGGAAGGAGTTGGATATCCCATCTCGTTATAGGAAGGGTCTCAGGTTTTGTATTAGAAGCATTGAGATATCACATCTCATGGTATAGGACGGGTCTCAGAATTGGAATGGGAAGTAGTTAGATATCACTTCTCAAGCTATAGGAAGGGTCTCAGGATTGGAATGGGAAGGAGTTGGATATCACATCTCATGCTAAAGGGAGGGTCTCAGGTTTGGAAGGGGAAGGATTTGGATATCACATCGCATGTTATAGGAAGGATCTCAGGTTTGGTATTAGAATCATTGAGATATCACATCTCATGCTATCGGAAGTATCTCAGGTTTGGTATTAGAGGCATTGAGATATCACATCTCATGCTATCATAAGGGTCTCAGGATTGGAATGGGAAGGAGTTGGATATCACTTCTCATGCTAAAGGGAGGGTCTCAGGTTTGGAAGGGGAAGGATTTGGATATCACATCACATGTTATAAGAAGGATCTCAGGTTTGGTATTAGAAGCATTGAGATATCACATCTCATGCTATCAGAAGGGTCTCAGGATTGGAATGGGAGGGAGTTGGATATCACATCTCATGCTATAGGAAGGGTCTCAGGTTTGGAACGGGAAGGAGTTGGATATCACATCTCATGTTATAGGAAGAGTCTCAGGTTTGGTATAAGCATTGAGATATCACATCTCTGCAATCGGAAGTGTCTCAGGATTGGGATGGGAAGGAGTTGGATATCACATCTCATGCGATAGGAAGGGTCTCAGGTTTGGAACGGGAAGGAGTTGGATATCCCATCTCATGTTGTAGGACGGGTCTCAGGTTTGGTATTAGAAGCATTGAGATATCACATCGCATGCTGTAGGAAGGGTCTCAGGATTGGAATGGGAAGGAGTTGGATATTACATCTCATGCTATAGGAAGGGTCTCAGGTTTGGTATAAGCATTGAGATATCACATCTCTGCTATCGGAAGTGTCTCAGGATTGGAATGGGAAGGAGTTGGATAACCCATCTCATGTTATAGGACGGGTCTCAGGTTTGTTATTAGAATCATTGAGATATCGCTATAGGAAGGGTCTCAGGATTGGAATGGGAAGGAGTTGGATATCACATTTCATGCTATAGGAAGGGTCTCAGGTTTGGTATAAGCATTGAGATGTCACATCTCATGCTATAGGAAGGGTCTCAGGATTGGAATGGGAAGGAGTTGGATATCACATCTCATGTTATAGGAAGGATCTCAGGTTTGGTATTAGAAGCATTGAGATATCACATCTAATGCTATAGGAAGGGTCTCAGGATTGGAATGGGAAGGAGTTGTATATGACATCTCATGCCATAGGAAGGGTCTCAGGTTTGGTATAAGCATTGAGATATCACATCTCTGCTATCGGAAGGGTCTCAGGATTGGAATGGGAAGGAGTTGGATATCCCATCTCATGTTATAGGAAGAGTCTCAGGTTTGGTATTAGAAGCATTGAGATATCACATCTGATGCTATAGGAAGTGTCTCAGGATTGGAATGGGAAGGAGTTTGATATCACATCTCATGCCATGTATGGGTCTCAGGTTTTGTAGAAGCATTGGGATATCACATCTCATGCTATCGGAAGGGTATCAGGATTGGATTTGGAAGGAGTTGGATATCACATCTCATGTTATAGGAAGGGTCTCAGGATTGGAATGGGAAGGACTTGGATATCACATCTCATGCTATAGGAAGGCTCTCAGGTTTGGAAGGGGAAGGAGTTGGATATCACATTTCATGTTAGAGGTAGGATCTCAGGTTTGGTATTAGAGGCATTGAGATATCACATATCATGCTATCAGAAGGGTCTCAGGATTGGAATGGGAAGGAGTTGGATATCACATCTCATGCTAAAGGGAGGGTCTCAGGTTTGGAAGGGGAAGGATTTGGATATCACGTCTCATGTTATAGGAAGGATCTCAGGTTTGGTATTAGAAGCATTGAGATATCACATCTCATGCAATCGGAAGGATCTCAGGTTTGGTATTAGAGGCATTGAGATATCACATCTCATGCTAAAGGGAGGGTCTCAGGTTTGGAAGGGGAAGGATTTGGATATCACATCTCTTGTTATAGGAAGGATCACAGGTTTGGTATTAGAAGCATTGAGATATCACATCTCATGCTATCGGAAGGGTCTCAGGATTGGAATGGGAAGGAGTTGGATATCACATCTCATGCTAAAGGGAGGGTCTCAGGTTTGGAAGGGGAAGGATTTGGATATCACATCTCATGTTATAGGAAGGATCTCAGGTTTGGTATTAGAGGCATTGAGCTATCACATCTCATGCTATCTATCATAAGGGTCTCAGGATTGGAATGGGAAGGAGTTGGATATCACATCTCATGCTAAAGGGAGGGTCTCAGGTTTGGAAGGGGAAGGATTTGGATATCACATCACATGTTATAAGAAGGATCTCAGGTTTGGTATTAGAAGCATTGAGATATCACATCTCATGCTATTGGAAGGGTCTCAGGATTGGAACGGGAAGGAGTCGGATATCACATCTCATGCTATAAGAAGGCTCTCAGGTTTGGAAGGGGAAAGAGTTGGATATCACATTTCATGTTAGAGGTAGGATCTCAGGTTTGGTATTAGAGGCATTGAGATATCACATCTCATGCTATCAGAAGGGTCTCAGGATTGGAATGGGAAGGAGTTGGATATCACATCTCGTGCTAAAGGGAGGGTCTCAGGTTTGGAAGGGGAAGGATTTGGATATCACGTCTCATGTTATAGGAAGGATCTCAGGTTTGGTATTAGAAGCATTGAGATATCACATCTTATGCTATCGGAAGGATCTCAGGTTTGGTGGTTTGGTATTAGAGGCATTGAGATATCACATCTCATGCTAAAGGGAGGGTCTCAGGTTTGGAAGGGGAAGGATTTGGATATCACATCTCTTGTTATAGGAAGGATCACAGGTTTGGTATTAGAAGCATTGACATATCACATCTCATGCTATCGGAAGGGTCTCAGGATTGGAATGGGACGGAGTTGGATATCACATCTCATGCTAAAGGGAGGGTCTCAGGTTTGGAAGGGGAAGGATGTGGATATCACATTTCATGTTAGAGGTAGGATCTCAGGTTTGGTATTGGAGGCATTGAGATATCACATCTTATGCTATCAGAAGGGTCTCAGGATGGGAATGGGAAGGAGTTGGATATCACATCTCATGCTAAAGGGAGGGTCTCAGGTTTGGAAGGGGAAGGATTTGGATATCACATCTCATGTTATCGGAAGGATCTCAGGTTTGGTATTAGAAGCATTGAGATATCACATCTCATGCTATAGGAAGGGTCTCAGGTTTGGTATTAGAAGCATTGAGATATCAAGTCTCATGGTATAGGAAGGGTCTCAGAATTGGAATGGGAAGGAGTTGGATATCTCAAGCTATAGGAAGGGTCTCAGGATTGGAATGGGAAGGGGTTTGATATCACAACTCATGCCATAGTATGGGTCTCAGGTTTGGTAGAAACATTGGGATATCACATCTCATGCTATCGGAAGGGTATCAGGATTTGATTTGGAAGGAGTTGGATATCCCATCTCATGCTATAGGAAGGGTCTCAGGTTTTAATGGGAAGGAGTTGGATATCACATCTCATGTTATAGGAAGGGTCCCAGGATTGGAATGGGAAGGACTTGGATATCATATCTCATGCTATAGGAAGGCTCTCAGGTTTGGAAGGGGAAGGAGTTGGATATCACATTTCATGTTAGAGGAAGGATCTCAGGTTTGGTATTAGAGGCATTAAGATATCACATCTCATGTTATAGGAAGGGTCTCATGTTTGGTATAAGCATTGAGATATCACATCTCATGCTATAGGAAGGGTCTCAGGATTGGAATGGGAAGGAGTTGGATATCACATCTCAAGCTATAGGAAGGGTCTCACGTTTGGTATAAGCATTGAGATATCACATCTCATGCTATAGGAAGGGTCTCAGGATTGGAATGGGAAGGAGTTGTATATGACATCTCATGCCATAGGAAGGGTCTCAGGTTTGGAATAAGCATTGAGATATCACATCTCATGCTATAGGAAGGGTCTCAGGATTGGAATGGGACGGACTTGGATATCACATCTCATGCTATAGGGAGGGTCTCAGGTTTGGAAGGGGAAGGATTTGGATATCACATTGCATGTTATAGGAAGGATCTCAGGTTTGGTAAGGGAAGGAGTTGGATATCACATTTCATGTTAGAGGTAGGATCTCAGGTTTGGTATTAGAGGCATTGAGATATCACATCTCATGCTATCAGAAGGGTCTCAGGATTGGAATGGGAAGGAGTTGGATATCACATCTCATGCTATAGGAAGGGTCTCAGGTTTGGAAAGGGAAGGAGTTGGATATCACATCTCATGTTATAGGAAGAGTCTCAGGTTTGGTATATGCATTGAGATATCACATCTCTGCAATCGGAAGTGTCTCAGGATTGGGATGGGAAGGAGTTGGATATCACATCTCTTGCTATAGGAAGGGTCTCAGGTTTGGAACGGGAAGGAGTTGGATATCCCATCTCATGTTATAGGACGGGTCTCAGGTTTGGTATTAGAAGCATTGAGATATCACATCGCATGCTGTAGGAAGGGTCTCAGGATTGGAATGGGAAGGAGTTGGATATTACATCTCATGCTATAGGAAGGGTCTCAGGTTTGGTATAAGCATTGAGATATCACATCTCTGCTATCGGAAGTGTCTCAGGATTGGAATGGGAAGGAGTTGGATATCCCATCTCATGTTATAGGACGGGTCTCAGGTTTGTTATTAGAATCATTGAGATATCATATTGCATGCTGTAGGAAGGGTCTAAGGATTGGAATGGGAAGGACTTGAATATCACATCTCATGCTATAGGTAGGCTCTCAGGTTTGGAAAGGGAAGGAGTTGGATATCACATTTCATGTTAGAGGAAGGATCTCAGGTTTGGTATTAGAGTCATTGAGATATCACATCTCATGCTATAGGAAGGGTCTCAGGATTGGAATGGGAAGGAGTTGGATATCACATCTCATGCTATAGGAAGGGTCTCAGGTGTGGGATAAGCATTGAGATGTCACATCTCATGCTATAGGAAGGGTCTCAGGATTGGAATGGGAAGGAGTTGGATATCACATCTCATGTTATAGGAAGGATCTCAGGTTTGGTATTAGAAGCATTGAGATATCACATCTCATGCTATAGGAAGGGTCTCAGGATTGGAATGGGAAGGAGTTGTATATGACATCTCATGCCATAGGAAGGGTCTCAGGTTTGGTATAAGCATTGAGATATCACATCTCTGCTATCGGAAGGGTCTCAGGATTGGAATGGGAAGGAGTTGGATATCCCATCTCATGTTATAGGAAGAGTCTCAGGTTTGGTATTAGAAGCATTGAGATATCACATCTGATGCTATAGGAAGTGTCTCAGGATTGGAATGGGAAGGAGTTTGATATCACATCTCATGCCATGTATGGGTTTCAGGTTTTGTAGAAGCATTGGGATATCACATCTCATGCTATCGGAAGGGTATCAGGATTGGATTTGGAAGGAGTTGGATATCACATCTCATGTTATAGGAAGGGTCTCAGGATTGGAATGGGAAGGACTTGGATATCACATCTCATGCTATAGGAAGGCTCTCAGGTTTGGAAGGGGAAGGAGTTGGATATCACATTTCATGTTAGAGGTAGGATCTCAGGTTTGGTATTAGAGGCATTGAGATATCACATCTCATGCTATCAGAAGGGTCTCAGGATTGGAATGGGAAGGAGTTGGATATCACATCTCATGCTAAAGGGAGGGTCTCAGGTTTGGAAGGGGAAGGATTTGGATATCACATCTCATGTTATAGGAAGGATCTCAGGTTTGGTATTAGAAGCACTGAGATATCACATCTCATGCTATCAGAAGGATCTCAGGTTTGGTATTAGAGGCATTGAGATATCACATCTCATGCTATCAGAAGGGTCTCAGGATTGGAATGGGAAGGAGTCGGATATCACATCTCATGCTAAAGGGAGGGTCTCAGGTTTGGAAGGGGAAGGATTTGGATATCACATCTCATGTTATCGGAAGGATCTCAGGTTTGGTATTAGAAGCATTGAGATATCACATCTCATGCTATAGGAAGGGTCTCAGGTTTGGTATTAGAAGCATTGAGATATCAAGTCTCATGGTATAGGAAGGGTCTCAGAATTGGAATGGGAAGGAGTTGGATATCTCAAGCTATAGGAAGGGTCTCAGGATTGGAATGGGAAGGGGTTTGATATCACAACTCATGCCATAGTATGGGTCTCAGGTTTGGTAGAAACATTGGGATATCACATCTCATGCTATCGGAAGGGTATCAGGATTTGATTTGGAAGGAGTTGGATATCCCATCTCATGCTATAGGAAGGGTCTCAGGTTTTAATGGGAAGGAGTTGGATATCACATCTCATGTTATAGGAAGGGTCCCAGGATTGGAATGGGAAGGACTTGGATATCATATCTCATGCTATAGGAAGGCTCTCAGGTTTGGAAGGGGAAGGAGTTGGATATCACATTTCATGTTAGAGGAAGGATCTCAGGTTTGGTATTAGAGGCATTAAGATATCACATCTCATGTTATAGGAAGGGTCTCATGTTTGGTATAAGCATTGAGATATCACATCTCATGCTATAGGAAGGGTCTCAGGATTGGAATGGGAAGGAGTTGGATATCACATCTCAAGCTATAGGAAGGGTCTCACGTTTGGTATAAGCATTGAGATATCACATCTCATGCTATAGGAAGGGTCTCAGGATTGGAATGGGAAGGAGTTGTATATGACATCTCATGCCATAGGAAGGGTCTCAGGTTTGGAATAAGCATTGAGATATCACATCTCATGCTATAGGAAGGGTCTCAGGATTGGAATGGGACGGACTTGGATATCACATCTCATGCTATAGGGAGGGTCTCAGGTTTGGAAGGGGAAGGATTTGGATATCACATTGCATGTTATAGGAAGGATCTCAGGTTTGGTAAGGGAAGGAGTTGGATATCACATTTCATGTTAGAGGTAGGATCTCAGGTTTGGTATTAGAGGCATTGAGATATCACATCTCATGCTATCAGAAGGGTCTCAGGATTGGAATGGGAAGGAGTTGGATATCACATCTCATGCTATAGGAAGGGTCTCAGGTTTGGAAAGGGAAGGAGTTGGATATCACATCTCATGTTATAGGAAGAGTCTCAGGTTTGGTATATGCATTGAGATATCACATCTCTGCAATCGGAAGTGTCTCAGGATTGGGATGGGAAGGAGTTGGATATCACATCTCTTGCTATAGGAAGGGTCTCAGGTTTGGAACGGGAAGGAGTTGGATATCCCATCTCATGTTATAGGACGGGTCTCAGGTTTGGTATTAGAAGCATTGAGATATCACATCGCATGCTGTAGGAAGGGTCTCAGGATTGGAATGGGAAGGAGTTGGATATTACATCTCATGCTATAGGAAGGGTCTCAGGTTTGGTATAAGCATTGAGATATCACATCTCTGCTATCGGAAGTGTCTCAGGATTGGAATGGGAAGGAGTTGGATATCCCATCTCATGTTATAGGACGGGTCTCAGGTTTGTTATTAGAATCATTGAGATATCATATTGCATGCTGTAGGAAGGGTCTAAGGATTGGAATGGGAAGGACTTGAATATCACATCTCATGCTATAGGTAGGCTCTCAGGTTTGGAAAGGGAAGGAGTTGGATTTGTTAAGACGGATTTCTGAACTCTGTCCTGGTGGCGCAGAGGTTCAGAAGGCCAACCTAATTACTTGGAACAGGGTAACCTCTGGACAAGCCAGACCAATCAAGGTAGCGATCGCGGCGGTCAAGACTAGGTCTCAAGAGGGGTGAGGGTGACTGAAAGCCCGCAATGAGCACACAAAGCAAGAGCGCTTACAAACTACTCCAAACAGTTGTTTATATCAAAAATAGATACACATTTATTATAAGGCCTCAAAACTAATGACCACAGTAAAAGCAGCAACATACAACGATATTAAACCAACACATACACTATCCACCCAATATATATACAGAATACACAGTTTCACAGCATTAGCAGCACGAAATATGTTATCCACCTGCAGGGGAAGGAAAACAGGCAGTGCGAACCAATGCTTGTGATATGTCCGCCTTCTGAGGCCCCTAACTAGATGGTAGTCCAATCCCTACGAAGAGTGGAGCCTAGCGCTCAAAAGTACCTGCACACGCCGGTGCCAATGGGCAGAAGGTGAAGCTCTTCGGAGGACGTTGGACGCTCTGTAGGGAGCTCTAATGAAGGAGAACACGGTCCGCGACTCTAGCGCAGCCTCCACTGTGAGGCAGAAGCAGGGCGCGAGTACGGACAAGGGGTGCTGTATTTACAGCGGGGAAAAGCAAGGGGCACTGCAGGAGGGCGACCAGATCCTAGCTAATCTACTCACCGGTCCCCGAAGCAAGCAGGCCCGAGCTTCTCCTCGATAGATGCAGCTTCTGGCAGGTTCTGAAGAGCAGGGAACGTCTCGTCGTCGTGCAGAGTAAAAAGACGTCCCGATCGAAGAAACAAGCACAGTTTTTGTCGCCACAGCAGGGCAACGGAACGGCCGGGTGTATTCAAGCCAAACGAGCACTGCTCACCTCTAGCTTAGGACTGCTAAGCAAACGAAGCGTGTGAGCATGCCCCGGACTCAGAATACCACCCAACCTGTCGGCGATTACAGAGCAGGCCTCCTTAGTAAGCTGGTCAGTCAACTGGATGGCCCAGAGACACTTCCGAAGGCTTACAGCAGGAGTTGATGAAGGTGCCGGGAATAGCTGGTCCTGCTATTCCAATAGGTCGAAGCGCCAGTACAGGCCTTCTTGTTCGATCTTAGGTGGAAAGGGCTTCACCGGACGACAGCAATGAGGAGCAGAAGTTCTTCAGGGGGTCACCAGCGATTCCTCGGTCCAGCCTCGTGTTCGCAGGATACTTGGCTCCTGTATCCCTGGGTTCGTAAGAACTCAGGAGATCGACATGGTAGTGGTGTTTCCAGCTCCCTCTTATCCACGGTTCCCTTCGCGCCAAAACGGAGGGGAGCCAATGGGAGATCCGCTCATCAACACACATACCATACGTGGACCAATCACGGACCACAGTGGTCCCAGGCATTCACACCACCCTAGACTCTCTGGCACCCAGGATGTGTATTGGGACCAGACAGCCCAGCCCACATCCTGGGGGCACTCAAACGACATGTAGAAGCCCGCGAAAGCAACCGTGTTTCGCGGGAAACTACATGCCCAAATAAGGAAGGCCCCGGGTCGCCTGACCCGGGGGAAGGTAAAGGGAGCAAGACGGACAGTGGACGAGACAAAGGAGCCTCGTGGTCCGGCCATTTTGGGTAGCCGGGCCACCCTTTTGTGTTCGCGGCAAAAAGGTGCTCAGAACGGCAAAAGGAGCTCAAAATAAACCAAATGATCGCTGCCACCAGCCCAGTCCCTGAATGACTTGCACCGATCCAAAAACCATCCTACAAGAGTGTCTAGGGTCTGTAGAAGGCTAGAGACCCAAGAGAGCTGTAACTTAGCTTACAGTGCCCTCTTGTGTCGTGTTGCACTAAAACGGCGACACGATAAAAGAAACTACGGGAAACAGCGTTCCCCGGTACTGACTGTCTTAAGGGCATGTCAGTTTCCCCGTAAGAAAGGAGCGAAAGCCCAGAGGAGTACGGCAGAAGGCTGCACTTCTCTGGCAAAGTCAAGAAAACAGGTTGAAAACAATAGCAAAAAGTTTAGGGGTTGCCACATGGAAGGAAAGTTCCCTACAATAACGAAATCTTTCCTAACACTCGCCCCTCCCAGACTATGGACAGGGGGAACTAATCCACCCCTGGATGAGTCTCTTGTTCAGGTCGGTAAAACATTCTGGACAACCCATCAGCATTGCTATGTTGGACACCTGGCCTATGCTCAATAGTGAAGTCGAAGCCTTGTAGACTTATGGACCACCTAAGCAACTTTGGATTCTCCCCCTTCATGTTCATTAGCCACTTTAACGGCTTATGGTCAGTCTGCACAGTGAAGTGGGTCCCATAGAGGTAGGGCCGCAGCTTCCTTAGGGCCCACACAACAGAGAAACATTCTTTCTCTACCGTGGACCATCTGAGCTCTCTGTCCTTAAGCTGGCGACTAATAAAACCGATAGGGTGTTCCTTACCCTTCTCATCTACTTGTGATAGTACAGCTCCTATCCCAGTGTCAGAGGCATCCGTCTGCACGATAAAAGGTCTTTGATAATCAGGGGCCCTGAGCACAGGGGCCTGGCACAAGGAGTCTTTCAAGCCATTGAAGGCCTTCTCACACTCGTCAGTCCAAGTTTCCTTCTTGGGTTTCTTCGGAGTTGTGAGGGCAGTCAGAGGAGCAGCTATGGTGCCATAGTCTGCCACAAAATTGCGGTAATAACCCGTGAGTCCTAAGAAGGCTCTCACTTGGGTTTGCGTAGTGGGGGTAGGCCAGTCTTGTACCGCTGGTACCTTACTGGATAGAGGCTGTCTCCTCCCTCCACCTACTTCATGTCCAAGGCAAACCACTGAGCCTTGTCCATTTTGGTGAGGGGCCACTCGGACACCCTCAAAAGAGCTTTCTGAAGGACTGCTTTGGAACAGGTCAGGGAGAGGTTCAGACTCCTCTTCCTCAACGTCTGAAGCCAATAGCAGTGCTGCGATTTCGCCGCTTGGGACGAAAGCCTTCAGCCTATTCACGTGAAACACTTTTAGAGCCTGTCCAGGCCTTCCAAGGTCCACTGAATAGCTAACCTCACCCAGGGGCTCCACCACTGGGTAAGGGCCTGACCATTTGTCCTGTAAAGCTCGAGGCCTTATGGGATTCACGATCAGGACTTGCTGGCCATGTGTAAAGTTGATGAGGGAAGCTTTCTGGTCGTACCAATGTTTCACCAGCGCTTGCCCTGCCTTCAATTTAGCACTAGCCAAGCCCATCAGAAGTACCATCCGTTTTCTGAGCCCTAGCACATAATCAACTACATTGGTAGTAACAGGGGGAGTGGGCATCTCCCATCCCTCCTTGACAATGGCTAAGGGTCCCCGTACGGGATGACCGAACAGAAGTTCGAAGGGGCTGAAGCCAACACCCTCCTGTGGTACCTCTCGGTAGGCAAACAGCAAGCATGAAACAAGAAGATCCCATTTTCTTCTCTGAGGCTCCTCCAGAGCCCCAATCATGCTTTTTAACGTCCTGTTAAGACGCCCCCCCAGACCATCGGTCTGGGGGCGGTATGCAGAAGAGAACCTGTAGGTGACCCCACATTCTTTCCACATAGCCTGCCTATACTTCGACATAAAGTTGCTGCCATCATCCGGCACAACTTCTTTAGGGAAGCCAACCCTAGTAAACATGCCGAGTAAAGCTTCTGCAACTGGCTTGGCAGTTACAGTTGTAAATGGGACGGCCTCAGGATACCTGGTGGCATGGTCGACCAGCACCAGGATAAACCTATTGCCTGAGGATGTTTGCGGGTCAAGGGGACCAACCATGTCGATCCCTACCCTTTCAAATGGTACCCCCACAACTGGGAGCGGTACCAACGGAGCTTGGATTGTCGCACCAACCTTACCAGACAACTGGCAGGCGGCACAACTCCTGCAGTGACTTTCTACTTGCTCCCCCATCTTGGGCCAGTAGAAGTGCATGGATAACCTTTGCTTGGTCCTCCTCATACCAAGGTGACCAGCAAGGGGAACGACATGCGCCAACTGCAGGAGGAAGGGCCTAACAGCAAGGGAAACCACCAACCTCCTATGGTCTCCTTCTGTAGACTCTGTGGGCTCACTATAAAGGAGTCCACCTTCCTGGTAAATCCTTTGCAACCCATGAGGTTCACCCTCAAGCTGGGAGCAGGCCTGTCTCCTTAGGCCTTCCAGAGATGGGCACTCACGTTGGCCCTTACTGAAGTCGTCCCTATCAGGACCTCCTTCAACTAACAAGTCTTTTAGTTCAGGATGGTCGTTGGGGTCGAACACTTCAGGCATCGCCACCTCCTCGTCAGGCTCGGGCGATTGACCAACTCCCTCCACCGCAGTGGTAGGCGAGCTCGGGGGAATATTCTCTTTCCCCCGTCGGGACTTGTTGACTCCTTTCGCCTTGGGTTTCCCCTTCGGCTGGGGCGGCGTATTGGACTTGGCCAATGCTGCCCGTGCTTGAGACCGTGTGTAGGGTCTTTCGGCAGTGTCTCCTACGAGCCCTAGAGCTCTGAGATCATTGCCCAACAAGACCTTTCCCGGGACGTTTCTCTGAATGCTCACTGGAATCCTAACTGCTGTACCATTTAAAGTTAGATTAACAGGGATCACGGGAAACATACGGAGGGGGCCGTCAGCCAACTTAGTGGGCATCAGAGTAGCTCTGGCAACTTCCTCTGAGTCTACCAAGGTAGAATCCACTACAGTTCGACTGCACCCACTATCCCTAAGAGCTGGAGTATCCACTCCATTGATCAGCACACTGTCTTTAAAGTAGTGCTTGGTATTATCCGGAATCCTAGCATACGCCTCTGCGACTTTAGGCTCCCAGGAACCCAGGGACACTAAAACTACCTCAGCCTCTATTCCGCTGGGAAATGAGTCTGAGGAGAAGGATGCTCCTGTAATCTCTTCTTCCTCGTAGGAGGAGAAGGCCAGATTAGCGGAGTGGACCCCCAAAGGTCTAACCTTACAACGGGGATCCCCCTTCACATGGTCAGTTGCTCCACAAGAAAAACAAGCCCCATTGGGTCTGTTTACGTAGGGAGGCTTATTATAACCAGAGTTCTGTTTCGGAGGCGAACCTCCACTACCCTGTGAGTTCTCGGATGGCTTACCCTTATTTTTCTTTTTGTGGCCCTTATGGGAAGAAGATTTAGCAGATTCCCCACCCTCCACATCTTTGGACTTTTTCCCTTCCTCCTGCTTACCAGGATGAGTTTTGTCCTTATGGGACACTCGATGTGACACCCATAAGTCTGCTGCAATGGCCAGCTTCTTAGGATCTATCTCCTTCGAATCGGCCAAATGCTGCTTAAGCTCCGGGGAAGAAGAAGCAAAAATGTGTTCCAGCATGACCAGATTGATCATGCCTTCGAAGGTAGAAACCTTATAACCTTCAACCCAGCCAGTCAAGTTTTTCAGGGACTCAGCTACATACGACACCCAAGTACCACCTTCCTTTTTCTTATACTCTCTAAACCTTTTCAAATATTGGGTCGGAGTCTTCCCAAACTTTAAAATGAGAGTCTGCTTCAACATTGCAAAATCAGCGCGCTCAGCCTTCGACATTTCCATAATGGCACTGCAACCAGAATGGGGCAGTCTGCTGAGTAACCATGCAATCTTATCCGCATTATCAACCTCTTGAACCTCGCATGCATACTCAAACGCATTTAACCAGTCCATAATGTCATTTCGTTCCTCATACACACTGAGCAGATCTTTTGGAAACCGTGGATGAGAGGAAGCCCCAGAACCATGTCCAGGACCCTTGGACCCATTTGCGAACTGAAGCTTGGCCAGTTCCAACTGGTGATCCCTGTCTTTTTGTTTTTCTGCCTGGTCGATTTTCAGTTTGGCTATGCTGAATTCAAGCTCCTGCTGCCTAAACCGCAGCTCTTGCTTCTTGAATTCAAGCATAGCCTCCCCATCAACACTGGCAGAGGAAACGTTAGACATTACATCCTCCCTGTCCTCGTGGTCGTGATGGATCAGTGCAGCGGCAGAACCGTCGGTTCTGCCAGTGAGAGCAGCCCCACCACCTTCTGCACTGTCCTCGGAAGTTATAGCGTCAAGCTGCGCTTCTTGCCACGCCACGATTCTCTGGATCATTTCCAATTTAGTGCCTTGAGAGGAAACCCCTCTCTCCGCACACATCTTCTTCAATGTTTCAGATTTCGAAGCATTTAAGGTTAATAAAGTATTCGTTTCCATACTGTCGATAGGACTATGGCCTTTTTAACGTTATATTCAATACTTTACTGCGTGTCCTGGTTGGAATAACCTGAAAACGCCTTAGCTCGTGCGCAACACTGGATACCTTCAGTCGTATCCCACCGCTGTACACCAATTTGTTAAGACGGATTTCTGAACTCTGTCCTGGTGGCGCAGAGGTTCAGAAGGCCAACCTAATTACTTGGAACAGGGTAACCTCTGGACAAGCCAGACCAATCAAGGTAGCGATCGCGGCGGTCAAGACTAGGTCTCAAGAGGGGTGAGGGTGACTGAAAGCCCGCAATGAGCACACAAAGCAAGAGCGCTTACAAACTACTCCAAACAGTTGTTTATATCAAAAATAGATACACATTTATTATAAGGCCTCAAAACTAATGACCACAGTAAAAGCAGCAACATACAACGATATTAAACCAACACATACACTATCCACCCAATATATATACAGAATACACAGTTTCACAGCATTAGCAGCACGAAATATGTTATCCACCTGCAGGGGAAGGAAAACAGGCAGTGCGAACCAATGCTTGTGATATGTCCGCCTTCTGAGGCCCCTAACTAGATGGTAGTCCAATCCCTACGAAGAGTGGAGCCTAGCGCTCAAAAGTACCTGCACACGCCGGTGCCAATGGGCAGAAGGTGAAGCTCTTCGGAGGACGTTGGACGCTCTGTAGGGAGCTCTAATGAAGGAGAACACGGTCCGCGACTCTAGCGCAGCCTCCACTGTGAGGCAGAAGCAGGGCGCGAGTACGGACAAGGGGTGCTGTATTTACAGCGGGGAAAAGCAAGGGGCACTGCAGGAGGGCGACCAGATCCTAGCTAATCTACTCACCGGTCCCCGAAGCAAGCAGGCCCGAGCTTCTCCTCGATAGATGCAGCTTCTGGCAGGTTCTGAAGAGCAGGGAACGTCTCGTCGTCGTGCAGAGTAAAAAGACGTCCCGATCGAAGAAACAAGCACAGTTTTTGTCGCCACAGCAGGGCAACGGAACGGCCGGGTGTATTCAAGCCAAACGAGCACTGCTCACCTCTAGCTTAGGACTGCTAAGCAAACGAAGCGTGTGAGCATGCCCCGGACTCAGAATACCACCCAACCTGTCGGCGATTACAGAGCAGGCCTCCTTAGTAAGCTGGTCAGTCAACTGGATGGCCCAGAGACACTTCCGAAGGCTTACAGCAGGAGTTGATGAAGGTGCCGGGAATAGCTGGTCCTGCTATTCCAATAGGTCGAAGCGCCAGTACAGGCCTTCTTGTTCGATCTTAGGTGGAAAGGGCTTCACCGGACGACAGCAATGAGGAGCAGAAGTTCTTCAGGGGGTCACCAGCGATTCCTCGGTCCAGCCTCGTGTTCGCAGGATACTTGGCTCCTGTATCCCTGGGTTCGTAAGAACTCAGGAGATCGACATGGTAGTGGTGTTTCCAGCTCCCTCTTATCCACGGTTCCCTTCGCGCCAAAACGGAGGGGAGCCAATGGGAGATCCGCTCATCAACACACATACCATACGTGGACCAATCACGGACCACAGTGGTCCCAGGCATTCACACCACCCTAGACTCTCTGGCACCCAGGATGTGTATTGGGACCAGACAGCCCAGCCCACATCCTGGGGGCACTCAAACGACATGTAGAAGCCCGCGAAAGCAACCGTGTTTCGCGGGAAACTACATGCCCAAATAAGGAAGGCCCCGGGTCGCCTGACCCGGGGGAAGGTAAAGGGAGCAAGACGGACAGTGGACGAGACAAAGGAGCCTCGTGGTCCGGCCATTTTGGGTAGCCGGGCCACCCTTTTGTGTTCGCGGCAAAAAGGTGCTCAGAACGGCAAAAGGAGCTCAAAATAAACCAAATGATCGCTGCCACCAGCCCAGTCCCTGAATGACTTGCACCGATCCAAAAACCATCCTACAAGAGTGTCTAGGGTCTGTAGAAGGCTAGAGACCCAAGAGAGCTGTAACTTAGCTTACAGTGCCCTCTTGTGTCGTGTTGCACTAAAACGGCGACACGATAAAAGAAACTACGGGAAACAGCGTTCCCCGGTACTGACTGTCTTAAGGGCATGTCAGTTTCCCCGTAAGAAAGGAGCGAAAGCCCAGAGGAGTACGGCAGAAGGCTGCACTTCTCTGGCAAAGTCAAGAAAACAGGTTGAAAACAATAGCAAAAAGTTTAGGGGTTGCCACATGGAAGGAAAGTTCCCTACAATAACGAAATCTTTCCTAACAGTCACATTTCATGTTAGAGGAAGGATCTCAGGTTTGGTATTAGAGGCATTGAGATATCACATCTCATGCTATAGGAAGGGTCTCAGGATTGGAATGGGAAGGAGTTGGATATCACATCTCATGCTATAGGAAGGGTCTCAGGTGTGGGATAAGCATTGAGATGTCACATCTCATGCTATAGGAAGGGTCTCAGGATTGGAATGGGAAGGAGTTGGATATCACATCTCATGTTATAGGAAGGATCTCAGGTTTGGTATTAGAAGCATTGAGATATCACATCTCATGCTATAGGAAGGGTCTCAGGATTGGAATGGGAAGGAGTTGTATATGACATCTCATGCCATAGGAAGGGTCTCAGGTTTGGTATAAGCATTGAGATATCACATCTCTGCTATCGGAAGGGTCTCAGGATTGGAATGGGAAGGAGTTGGATATCCCATCTCATGTTATAGGAAGAGTCTCAGGTTTGGTATTAGAAGCATTGAGATATCACATCTGATGCTATAGGAAGTGTCTCAGGATTGGAATGGGAAGGAGTTTGATATCACATCTCATGCCATGTATGGGTTTCAGGTTTTGTAGAAGCATTGGGATATCACATCTCATGCTATCGGAAGGGTATCAGGATTGGATTTGGAAGGAGTTGGATATCACATCTCATGTTATAGGAAGGGTCTCAGGATTGGAATGGGAAGGACTTGGATATCACATCTCATGCTATAGGAAGGCTCTCAGGTTTGGAAGGGGAAGGAGTTGGATATCACATTTCATGTTAGAGGTAGGATCTCAGGTTTGGTATTAGAGGCATTGAGATATCACATCTCATGCTATCAGAAGGGTCTCAGGATTGGAATGGGAAGGAGTTGGATATCACATCTCATGCTAAAGGGAGGGTCTCAGGTTTGGAAGGGGAAGGATTTGGATATCACATCTCATGTTATAGGAAGGATCTCAGGTTTGGTATTAGAAGCACTGAGATATCACATCTCATGCTATCAGAAGGATCTCAGGTTTGGTATTAGAGGCATTGAGATATCACATCTCATGCTATCAGAAGGGTCTCAGGATTGGAATGGGAAGGAGTCGGATATCACATCTCATGCTAAAGGGAGGGTCTCAGGTTTGGAAGTGGAAGGATTTGGATATCACATCTCATGTTATAGGAAGGATCTCAGGTTTGGTATTAGAAGCATTGAAATATCACATCTCATGCTATAGGAAGGGTCTCAGGATTGGAATGGGAAGGAGTTGGATATCACATCTCAAGCTATAGAAAGGGTCTCAGGATTGGAATGGGAAGGAGTTGGATATCACATCTCAAGCTATAGTAAGGGTCTCAGGATTGGAATGGGAAGGAGTTGGATATCACATCTCATGCTATAGGAAGGGTCTCAGGTTTGGTATTAGCATTGAGATATCCCATCTCATGCTATAGGAAGGGTCTCAGGTTTGGAATCGGAAGGAGTTGTATATGACATCTCATGCCATAGGTAGGGTCTCAGGTTTGGTATAAGCATTGAGATATCACATCTCTGCTATCGGAAGGGTCTCAGGATTGGAATGGGAAGGAGTTGGATATCCCATCTCGTTATAGGAAGGGTCTCAGGTTTTGTATTAGAAGCATTGAGATATCACATCTCATGGTATAGGACGGGTCTCAGAATTGGAATGGGAAGGAGTTAGATATCACTTCTCAAGCTATAGGAAGGGTCTCAGGATTGGAATGGGAAGGAGTTGGATATCACATCTCATGCTAAAGGGAGGGTCTCAGGTTTGGAAGGGGAAGGATTTGGATATCACATCGCATGTTATAGGAAGGATCTCAGGTTTGGTATTAGAATCATTGAGATATCACATCTCATGCTATCGGAAGTATCTCAGGTTTGGTATTAGAGGCATTGAGATATCACATCTCATGCTATCATAAGGGTCTCAGGATTGGAATGGGAAGGAGTTGGATATCACTTCTCATGCTAAAGGGAGGGTCTCAGGTTTGGAAGGGGAAGGATTTGGATATCACATCACATGTTATAAGAAGGATCTCAGGTTTGGTATTAGAAGCATTGAGATATCACATCTCATGCTATCAGAAGGGTCTCAGGATTGGAATGGGAGGGAGTTGGATATCACATCTCATGCTATAGGAAGGGTCTCAGGTTTGGAACGGGAAGGAGTTGGATATCACATCTCATGTTATAGGAAGAGTCTCAGGTTTGGTATAAGCATTGAGATATCACATCTCTGCAATCGGAAGTGTCTCAGGATTGGGATGGGAAGGAGTTGGATATCACATCTCATGCTATAGGAAGGGTCTCAGGTTTGGAACGGGAAGGAGTTGGATATCCCATCTCATGTTATAGGACGGGTCTCAGGTTTGGTATTAGAAGCATTGAGATATCACATCGCATGCTGTAGGAAGGGTCTCAGGATTGGAATGGGAAGGAGTTGGATATTACATCTCATGCTATAGGAAGGGTCTCAGGTTTGGTATAAGCATTGAGATATCACATCTCTGCTATCGGAAGTGTCTCAGGATTGGAATGGGAAGGAGTTGGATATCCCATCTCATGTTATAGGACGGGTCTCAGGTTTGTTATTAGAATCATTGAGATATCATATTGCATGCTGTAGGAAGGGTCTAAGGATTGGAATGGGAAGGACTTGAATATCACATCTCATGCTATAGGTAGGCTCTCAGGTTTGGAAAGGGAAGGAGTTGGATATCACATTTCATGTTAGAGGAAGGATCTCCGGTTTGGTATTAGAGGCATTGAGATATCACATCTCATGCTATAGGAAGGGTCTCAGGATTGGAATGGGAAGGAGTTGGATATCACATTTCATGCTATAGGAAGGGTCTCAGGTTTGGTATAAGCATTGAGATGTCACATCTCATGCTATAGGAAGGGTCTCAGGATTGGAATGGGAAGGAGTTGGATATCACATCTCATGTTATAGGAAGGATCTCAGGTTTGGTATTAGAAGCATTGAGATATCACATCTCATGCTATAGGAAGGGTCTCAGGATTGGAATGGGAAGGAGTTGTATATGACATCTCATGCCATAGGAAGGGTCTCAGGTTTGGTATAAGCATTGAGATATCACATCTCTGCTATCGGAAGGGTCTCAGGATTGGAATGGGAAGGAGTTGGATATCCCATCTCATGTTATAGGAAGAGTCTCAGGTTTGGTATTAGAAGCATTGAGATATCACATCTGATGCTATAGGAAGTGTCTCAGGATTGGAATGGGAAGGAGTTTGATATCACATCTCATGCCATGTATGGGTCTCAGGTTTTGTAGAAGCATTGGGATATCACATCTCATGCTATCGGAAGGGTATCAGGATTGGATTTGGAAGGAGTTGGATATCACATCTCATGTTATAGGAAGGGTCTCAGGATTGGAATGGGAAGGACTTGGATATCACATCTCATGCTATAGGAAGGCTCTCAGGTTTGGAAGGGGAAGAAGTTGGATATCACATTTCATGTTAGAGGTAGGATCTCAGGTTTGGTATTAGAGGCATTGAGATATCACATATCATGCTATCAGATGGGTCTAAGGATTGGAATGGGAAGGAGTTGGATATCACATCTCATGCTAAAGGGAGGGTCTCAGGTTTGGAAGGGGAAGGATTTGGATATCACGTCTCATGTTATAGGAAGGATCTCAGGTTTGGTATTAGAAGCATTGAGATATCACATCTCATGCTATCGGAAGGATCTCAGGTTTGGTATTAGAGGCATTGAGATATCACATCTCATGCTAAAGGGAGGGTCTCAGGTTTGGAAGGGGAAGGATTTGGATATCACATCTCTTTTTATAGGAAGGATCACAGGTTTGGTATTAGAAGCATTGAGATATCACATCTCATGCTATCGGAAGGGTCTCAGTATTGGAATGGGAAGGAGTTGGATATCACATCTCATGCTAAAGGGAGGGTCTCAGGTTTGGAAGGGGAAGGATTTGGATATCACATCTCATGTTATAGGAAGGATCTCAGGTTTGGTATTAGAGGCATTGAGATATCACATCTCATGCTATCTATCATAAGGGTCTCAGGATTGGAATGGGAAGCAGTTGGATATCACATCTCATGCTAAAGGGAGGGTCTCAGGTTTGGAAGGGGAAGGATTTGGATATCACATCACATGTTATAAGAAGGATCTCAGGTTTGGTATTAGAAGCATTGAGATATCACATCTCATGCTATCGGAAGGGTCTCAGGATTGGAACGGGAAGGAGTCGGATATCACATCTCATGCTATAGGAAGGCTCTCAGGTTTGGAAGGGGAAAGAGTTGGATATCACATTTCATGTTAGAGGTAGGATCTCAGGTTTGGTATTAGAGGCATTGAGATATCACATCTCATGCTATCAGAAGGGTCTCAGGATTGGAATGGGAAGGAGTTGGATATCACATCTCATGCTAAAGGGAGGGTCTCAGGTTTGGAAGGGGAAGGATTTGGATATCACGTCTCATGTTATAGGAAGGATCTCAGGTTTGGTATTAGAAGCATTGAGATATCACATCTCATGCTATCGGAAGGATCTCAGGTTTGGTGGTTTGGTATTAGAGGCATTGAGATATCACATCTCATGCTAAAGGGAGGGTCTCAGGTTTGGAAGGGGAAGGATTTGGATATCACATCTCTTGTTATAGGAAGGATCACAGGTTTGGTATTAGAAGCATTGAGATATCACATCTCATGCTATCGGAAGGGTCTCAGGATTGGAATGGGACGGAGTTGGATATCACATCTCATGCTAAAGGGAGGGTCTCAGGTTTGGAAGGGGAAGGATGTGGATATCACATTTCATGTTAGAAGTAGGATCTCAGGTTTGGTATTGGAGGCATTGAGATATCACAGCTCATGCTATCAGAAGGGTCTCAGGATGGGAATGGGAAGGAGTTGGATATCACATCTCATGCTAAAGGGAGGGTCTCAGGTTTGGAAGGGGAAGGATTTGGATATCACATCTCATGTTATCGGAAGGATCTCAGGTTTGGTATTAGAAGCATTGAGATATCACATCTCATGCTATAGGAAGGGTCTCAGGTTTGGTATTAGAAGCATTGAGATATCAAGTCTCATGGTATAGGAAGGGTCTCAGAATTGGAATGGGAAGGAGTTGGATATCTCAAGCTATAGGAAGGGTCTCAGGATTGGAATGGGAAGGGGTTTGATATCACAACTCATGCCATAGTATGGGTCTCAGGTTTGGTAGAAACATTGGGATATCACATCTCATGCTATCGGAAGGGTATCAGGATTTGATTTGAAAGGAGTTGGATATCCCATCTCATGCTATAGGAAGGGTCTCAGGTTTTAATGGGAAGGAGTTGGATATCACATCTCATGTTATAGGAAGGGTCCCAGGATTGGAATGGGAAGGACTTGGATATCATATCTCATGCTATAGGAAGGCTCTCAGGTTTGGAAGGGGAAGGAGTTGGATATCACATTTCATGTTAGAGGAAGGATCTCAGGTTTGGTATTAGAGGCATTAAGATATCACATCTCATGTTATAGGAAGGGTCTCACGTTTGGTATAAGCATTGAGATATCACATCTCATGCTATAGGAAGGGTCTCAGGATTGGAATGGGAAGGAGTTGGATATCACATCTCAAGCTATAGGAAGGGTCTCACGTTTGGTATAAGCATTGAGATATCACATCTCATGCTATAGGAAGGGTCTCAGGATTGGAATGGGAAGGAGTTGTATATGACATCTCATGCCATAGGAAGGGTCTCAGGTTTGGAATAAGCATTGAGATATCACATCTCATGCTATAGGAAGGGTCTCAGGATTGGAATGGGACGGACTTGGATATCACATCTCATGCTATAGGGAGGGTCTCAGGTTTGGAAGGGGAAGGATTTGGATATCACATCGCATGTTATAGGAAGGATCTCAGGTTTGGTAAGGGAATGAGTTGGATATCACATTTCATGTTAGAGGTAGGATCTCAGGTTTGGTATTAGAAGCATTGCGACATCACATCTCATGTTATAGGAAGGGTCTCAGGATTGGAATGGGAAGAAGTTGGCTATCCCATCTCATGCTATAGGAAGGGTCTCAGGTTTGGTATAAGCATTGAGATATCACATCTCATGCTATAGGAAGGGTCTCAGGATTGGAATGGGAAGGAGTTGTATATGACATCTCATGCCATAGGAAGGGTCTCAGGTTTGGAATAAGCATTGAGATATCACATCTCATGCTATAGGAAGGGTCTCAGGATTGGAATGGGACGGACTTGGATATCACATCTCATGCTATAGGGAGGGTCTCAGGTTTGGAAGGGGAAGGATTTGGATATCACATCGCATGTTATAGGAAGGATCTCAGGTTTGGTAAGGGAAGGAGTTGGATATCACATTTCATGTTAGAGGTAGGATCTCAGGTTTGGTATTAGAGGCATTGAGATATCACATCTCATGCTATCAGAAGGGTCTCAGGATTGGAATGGGAAGGAGTTGGATATCACATCTCATGCTATAGGAAGGGTCTCAGGTTTGGAAAGGGAAGGAGTTGGATATCACATCTCATGTTATAGGAAGAGTCTCAGGTTTGGTATATGCATTGAGATATCACATCTCTGCAATCGGAAGTGTCTCAGGATTGGGATGGGAAGGAGTTGGATATCACATCTCATGCTATAGGAAGGGTCTCAGGTTTGGAACGGGAAGGAGTTGGATATCCCATCTCATGTTATAGGACGGGTCTCAGGTTTGGTATTAGAAGCATTGAGATATCACATCGCATGCTGTAGGAAGGGTCTCAGGATTGGAATGGGAAGGAGTTGGATATTACATCTCATGCTATAGGAAGGGTCTCAGGTTTGGTATAAGCATTGAGATATCACATCTCTGCTATCGGAAGTGTCTCAGGATTGGAATGGGAAGGAGTTGGATATCCCATCTCATGTTATAGGACGGGTCTCAGGTTTGTTATTAGAATCATTGAGATATCATATTGCATGCTGTAGGAAGGGTCTAAGGATTGGAATGGGAAGGACTTGAATATCACATCTCATGCTATAGGTAGGCTCTCAGGTCTGGAAAGGGAAGGAGTTGGATATCACATTTCATGTTAGAGGAAGGATCTCAGGTTTGGTATTAGAGGCATTGAGATATCACATCTCATGCTATAGGAAGGGTCTCAGGATTGGAATGGGAAGGAGTTGGATATCACATCTCATGCTATAGGAAGGGTCTCAGGTGTGGGATAAGCATTGAGATGTCACATCTCATGCTATAGGAAGGGTCTCAGGATTGGAATGGGAAGGAGTTGGATATCACATCTCATGTTATAGGAAGGATCTCAGGTTTGGTATTAGAAGCATTGAGATATCACATCTCATGCTATAGGAAGGGTCTCAGGATTGGAATGGGAAGGAGTTGTATATGACATCTCATGCCATAGGAAGGGTCTCAGGTTTGGTATAAGCATTTAGATATCACATCTCTGCTATCGGAAGGGTCTCAGGATTGGAATGGGAAGGAGTTGGATATCCCATCTCATGTTATAGGAAGAGTCTCAGGTTTGGTATTAGAAGCATTGAGATATCACATCTGATGCTATAGGAAGTGTCTCAGGATTGGAATGGGAAGGAGTTTGATATCACATCTCATGCCATGTATGGGTCTCAGGTTTTGTAGAAGCATTGGGATATCACATCTCATGCTATCGGAAGGGTATCAGGATTGGATTTGGAAGGAGTTGGATATCACATCTCATGTTATAGGAAGGGTCTCAGGATTGGAATGGGAAGGACTTGGATATCACATCTCATGCTATAGGAAGGCTCTCAGGTTTGGAAGGGGAAGGAGTTGGATATCACATTTCATGTTAGAGGTAGGATCTCAGGTTTGGTATTAGAGGCATTGAGATATCACATCTCATGCTATCAGAAGGGTCTCAGGATTGGAATGGGAAGGAGTTGGATATCACATCTCATGCTAAAGGGAGGGTCTCAGGTTTGGAAGGGGAAGGATTTGGATATCACATCTCATGTTATAGGAAGGATCTCAGGTTTGGTATTAGAAGCACTGAGATATCACATCTCATGCTATCGGAAGGATCTCAGGTTTGGTATTAGAGGCATTGAGATATCACATCTCATGCTATCAGAAGGGTCTCAGGATTGGAATGGGAAGGAGTCGGATATCACATCTCATGCTAAAGGGAGGGTCTCAGGTTTGGAAGTGGAAGGATTTGGATATCACATCTCATGTTATAGGAAGGATCTCAGGTTTGGTATTAGAAGCATTGAGATATCACATCTCATGCTATAGGAAGGGTCTCAGGATTGGAATGGGAAGGAGTTGGATATCACATCTCAAGCTATAGAAAGGGTCTCAGGATTGGAATGGGAAGGAGTTGGATATCACATCTCAAGCTATAGTAAGGGTCTCAGGATTGGAATGGGAAGGAGTTGGATATCACATCTCATGCTATAGGAAGGGTCTCAGGTTTGGTATTAGCATTGAGATATCCCATCTCATGCTATAGGAAGGGTCTCAGGTTTGGAATCGGAAGGAGTTGTATATGACATCTCATGCCATAGGTAGGGTCTCAGGTTTGGTATAAGCATTGAGATATCACATCTCTGCTATCGGAAGGGTCTCAGGATTGGAATGGGAAGGAGTTGGATATCCCATCTCGTTATAGGAAGGGTCTCAGGTTTTGTATTAGAAGCATTGAGATATCACATCTCATGGTATAGGACGGGTCTCAGAATTGGAATGGGAAGGAGTTAGATATCACTTCTCAAGCTATAGGAAGGGTCTCAGGATTGGAATGGGAAGGAGTTGGATATCACATCTCATGCTAAAGGGAGGGTCTCAGGTTTGGAAGGGGAAGGATTTGGATATCACATCGCATGTTATAGGAAGGATCTCAGGTTTGGTATTAGAATCATTGAGATATCACATCTCATGCTATCGGAAGTATCTCAGGTTTGGTATTAGAGGCATTGAGATATCACATCTCATGCTATCATAAGGGTCTCAGGATTGGAATGGGAAGGAGTTGGATATCACTTCTCATGCTAAAGGGAGGGTCTCAGGTTTGGAAGGGGAAGGATTTGGATATCACATCACATGTTATAAGAAGGATCTCAGGTTTGGTATTAGAAGCATTGAGATATCACATCTCATGCTATCAGAAGGGTCTCAGGATTGGAATGGGAGGGAGTTGGATATCACATCTCATGCTATAGGAAGGGTCTCAGGTTTGGAACGGGAAGGAGTTGGATATCACATCTCATGTTATAGGAAGAGTCTCAGGTTTGGTATAAGCATTGAGATATCACATCTCTGCAATCGGAAGTGTCTCAGGATTGGGATGGGAAGGAGTTGGATATCACATCTCATGCTATAGGAAGGGTCTCAGGTTTGGAACGGGAAGGAGTTGGATATCCCATCTCATGTTATAGGACGGGTCTCAGGTTTGGTATTAGAAGCATTGAGATATCACCTCGCATGCTGTAGGAAGGGTCTCAGGATTGGAATGGGAAGGAGTTGGATATTACATCTCATGCTATAGGAAGGGTCTCAGGTTTGGTATAAGCATTGAGATATCACATCTCTGCTATCGGAAGTGTCTCAGGATTGGAATGGGAAGGAGTTGGATATCCCATCTCATGTTATAGGACGGGTCTCAGGTTTGTTATTAGAATCATTGAGATATCATATTGCATGCTGTAGGAAGGGTCTAAGGATTGGAATGGGAAGGACTTGAATATCACATCTCATGCTATAGGTAGGCTCTCAGGTTTGGAAAGGGAAGGAGTTGGATATCACATTTCATGTTAGAGGAAGGATCTCCGGTTTGGTATTAGTGGCATTGAGATATCACATCTCATGCTATAGGAAGGGTCTCAGGATTGGAATGGGAAGGAGTTGGATATCACATTTCATGCTATAGGAAGGGTCTCAGGTTTGGTATAAGCATTGAGATGTCACATCTCATGCTATAGGAAGGGTCTCAGGATTGGAATGGGAAGGAGTTGGATATCACATCTCATGTTATAGGAAGGATCTCAGGTTTGGTATTAGAAGCATTGAGATATCACATCTCATGCTATAGGAAGGGTCTCAGGATTGGAATGGGAAGGAGTTGTATATGACATCTCATGCCATAGGAAGGGTCTCAGGTTTGGTATAAGCATTGAGATATCACATCTCTGCTATCGGAAGGGTCTCAGGATTGGAATGGGAAGGAGTTGGATATCCCATCTCATGTTATAGGAAGAGTCTCAGGTTTGGTATTAGAAGCATTGAGATATCACATCTGATGCTATAGGAAGTGTCTCAGGATTGGAATGGGAAGGAGTTTGATATCACATCTCATGCCATGTATGGGTCTCAGGTTTTGTAGAAGCATTGGGATATCACATCTCATGCTATCGGAAGGGTATCAGGATTGGATTTGGAAGGAGTCGGATATCACATCTCATGCTATAGGAAGGCTCTCAGGTTTGGAAGGGGAAAGAGTTGGATATCACATTTCATGTTAGAGGTAGGATCTCAGGTTTGGTATTAGAGGCATTGAGATATCACATCTGATGCTATAGGAAGTGTCTCAGGATTGGAATGGGAAGGAGTTTGATATCACATCTCATGCCATGTATGGGTCTCAGGTTTTGTAGAAGCATTGGGATATCACATCTCATGCTATCGGAAGGGTATCAGGATTGGATTTGGAAGGAGTTGGATATCACATCTCATGTTATAGGAAGGGTCTCAGGATTGGATTGGGAAGGACTTGGATATCACATCTCATGCTATAGGAAGGCTCTCAGGTTTGGAAGGGGAAGGAGTTGGATATCACATTTCATGTTAGAGGTGGGATCTCAGGTTTGGTATTAGAGGCATTTAGATATCACATATCATGCTATCAGAAGGGTCTCAGGATTGGAATGGGAAGGAGTTGGATATCACATCTCATGCTAAAGGGAGGGTCTCAGGTTTGGAAGGGGAAGGATTTGGATATCACGTCTCATGTTATAGGAAGGATCTCAGGTTTGGTATTAGAAGCATTGAGATATCACATCTCATGCTATCGGAAGGATCTCAGGTTTGGTATTAGAGGCATTGAGATATCACATCTCATGCTAAAGGGAGGGTCTCAGGTTTGGAAGGGGAAGGATTTGGATATCACATCTCTTGTTATAGGAAGGATCACAGGTTTGGTATTAGAAGCATTGAGATATCACATCTCATGCTATCGGAAGGGTCTCAGGATTGGAATGGGAAGGAGTTGGATATCACATCTCATGCTAAAGGGAGGGTCTCAGGTTTGGAAGGGGAAGGATTTGGATATCACATCTCATGTTATAGGAAGGATCTCAGGTTTGGTATTAGAGGCATTGAGATATCACATCTCATGCTATCTATCATAAGGGTCTCAGGATTGGAATGGGAAGCAGTTGGATATCACATCTCATGCTAAAGGGAGGGTCTCAGGTTTGGAAGGGGAAGGATTTGGATATCACATCACATGTTATAAGAAGGATCTCAGGTTTGGTATTAGAAGCATTGAGATATCACATCTCATGCTATCGGAAGGGTCTCAGGATTGGAACGGGAAGGAGTCGGATATCACATCTCATGCTATAGGAAGGCTCTCAGGTTTGGAAGGGGAAAGAGTTGGATATCACATTTCATGTTAGAGGTAGGATCTCAGGTTTGGTATTAGAGGCATTGAGATATCACATCTCATGCTATCAGAAGGGTCTCAGGATTGGAATGGGAAGGAGTTGGATATCACATCTCATGCTAAAGGGAGGGTCTCAGGTTTGGAAGGGGAAGGATTTGGATATCACGTCTCATGTTATAGGAAGGATCTCAGGTTTGGTATTAGAAACATTGAGATATCACATCTCATGCTATCGGAAGGATCTCAGGTTTGGTGGTTTGGTATTAGAGGCATTGAGATATCACATCTCATGCTAAAGGGAGGGTCTCAGGTTTGGAAGGGGAAGGATTTGGATATCACATCTCATGTTATCGGAAGGATCTCAGGTTTGGTATTAGAAGCATTGAGATATCACATCTCATGCTATCGGAAGGGTCTCAGGATTGGAATGGGACGGAGTTGGATATCACATCTCATGCTAAAGGGAGGGTCTCAGGTTTGGAAGGGGAAGGATGTGGATATCACATTTCATGTTAGAGGTAGGATCTCAGGTTTGGTATTGGAGGCATTGAGATATCACATCTCATGCTATCAGAAGGGTCTCAGGATGGGAATGGGAAGGAGTTGGATATCACATCTCATGCTAAAGGGAGGGTCTCAGGTTTGGAAGGGGAAGGATTTGGATATCACATCTCATGTTATCGGAAGGATCTCAGGTTTGGTATTAGAAGCATTGAGATATCACATCTCATGCTATAGGAAGGGTCTCAGGTTTGGTATTAGAAGCATTGAGATATCAAGTCTCATGGTATAGGAAGGGTCTCAGAATTGGAATGGGAAGGAGTTGGATATCTCAAGCTATAGGATGGGTCTCAGGATTGGAATGGGAAGGGGTTTGATATCACAATTCATGCCATAGTATGGGTCTCAGGTTTGGTAGAAACATTGGGATATCACATCTCATGCTATCGGAAGGGTATCAGGATTTGATTTGGAAGGAGTTGGATATCCCATCTCATGCTATAGGAAGGGTCTCAGGTTGGAATGGGAAGGAGTTGGATATCACATCTCATGTTATAGGAAGGGTCCCAGGATTGGAATGGGAAGGACTTGGATATCATATCTCATGCTATAGGAAGGCTCTCAGGTTTGGAAGGGGAAGGAGTTGGATATCACATTTCATGTTAGAGGAAGGATCTCAGGTTTGGTATTAGAGGCATTAAAATATCACATCTCATGTTATAGGAAGGGTCTCACGTTTGGTATAAGCATTGAGATATCACATCTCATGCTATAGGAAGTGTCTCAGGATTGGAATGGGAAGGAGTTGGATATCACATCTCAAGCTATAGGAAGGGTTTCACGTTTGGTATAAGCATTGAGATATCACATCTCATGCTATAGGAAAGGTCTCAGGATTGGAATGGGAAGGTGTTGGATATCACATCTCATGTTATAGGAAAGATCTCAGGTTTGGTATTAGAAGCATTGCGACATCACATCTCATGTTATAGGAAGGGTCTCAGGATTGGAATGGGAAGAAGTTGGCTATCACATCTCATGCTATAGGAAGGGTCTCAGGTTTGGTATAAGCATTGAGATATCACATCTCATGCTATAGGAAGGGTCTCAGGATTGGAATGGGAAGGAGTTGTATATGACATCTCATGCCATAGGAAGGGTCTCAGGTTTGGAATAAGCATTGAGATATCACATCTCATGCTATAGGAAGGGTCTCAGGATTGGAATGGGACGGACTTGGATATCACATCTCATGCTATAGGGAGGGTCTCAGGTTTGGAAGGGGAAGGATTTGGATATCACATCGCATGTTATAGGAAGGATCTCAGGTTTGGTAAGGGAAGGAGTTGGATATCACATTTCATGTTAGAGGTAGGATCTCAGGTTTGGTATTAGAGGCATTGAGGTATCACATCTCATGCTATCGGAAGTATCTCAGGTTTGGTATTAGAGGCATTGAGATATCACATCTCATGCTATCATAAGGGTCTCAGGATTGGAATGGGAAGGAGTTGGATATCACTTCTCATGCTAAAGGGAGGGTCTCAGGTTTGGAAGGGGAAGGATTTGGATATCACATCACATGTTATAAGAAGGATCTCAGGTTTGGTATTAGAAGCATTGAGATATCACATCTCATGCTATCAGAAGGGTCTCAGGATTGGAATGGGAAGGAGTTGGATATCACATCTCATGCTATAGGAAGGGTCTCAATTTGGAACGGGAAGGAGTTGGATATCACATCTCATGTTATAGGAAGAGTCTCAGGTTTGGTATAAGCATTGAGATATCACATCTCTGCAATCGGAAGTGTCTCAGGATTGGGATGGGAAGGAGTTGGATATCACATCTCATGCTATAGGAAGGGTCTCAGGTTTGGAACGGGAAGGAGTTGGATATCCCATCTCATGTTATAGGACGGGTCTCAGGTTTGGTATTAGAAGCATTGAGATATCACATTGCATGCTGTAGGAAGGGTCTCAGGATTGGAATGGGAAGGAGTTGGATATTACATCTCATGCTATAGGTAGGGTCTCAGGTTTGGTATAAGCATTGAGATATCACATCTCTGCTATCGGAAGGGTCTCAGGATTGGAATGGGAAGGAGTTGGATATCCCATCTCGTTATAGGAAGGGTCTCAGGTTTGGTATAAGAAGCATTGAGATATCACATCTCATGGTATAGGAGGGGTCTCAGAATTGGAATGGGAAGGAGTTAGATATCACTTCTCAAGCTATAGGAAGGGTCTCAGGATTGGAATGGGAAGGAGTTGGATATCACATCTCATGCTAAAGGGAGGGTCTCAGGTTTGGAAGGGGAAGGATTTGGATATCACATCGCATGTTATAGGAAGGATCTCAGGTTTGGTATTAGAATCATTGAGATATCACATCTCATGCTATCGGAAGTATCTCAGGTTTGGTATTAGAGGCATTGAGATATCACATCTCATGCTATCATAAGGGTCTCAGGATTGGAATGGGAAGGAGTTGGATATCACTTCTCATGCTAAAGGGAGGGTCTCAGGTTTGGAAGGGGAAGGATTTGGATATCACATCACATGTTATAAGAAGGATCTCAGGTTTGGTATTAGAAGCATTGAGATATCACATCTCATGCTATCAGAAGGGTCTCAGGATTGGAATGGGAGGGAGTTGGATATCACATCTCATGCTATAGGAAGGGTCTCAGGTTTGGAACGGGAAGGAGTTGGATATCACATCTCATGTTATAGGAAGAGTCTCAGGTTTGGTATAAGCATTGAGATATCACATCTCTGCAATCGGAAGTGTCTCAGGATTGGGATGGGAAGGAGTTGGATATCACATCTCATGCTATAGGAAGGGTCTCAGGATTGGAATGGGAAGGAGTTGGATATCCCATCTCATGTTATAGGACGGGTCTCAGGTTTGTTATTAGAATCATTGAGATATCATATTGCATGCTGTAGGAAGGGTCTAAGGATTGGAATGGGAAGGAATTGAATATCACATCTCATGCTATAGGTAGGCTCTCAGGTTTGGAAAGGGAAGGAGTTGGATATCACATTTCATGTTAGAGGAAGGATCTCAGGTTTGGTATTAGACGCATTGAGATATCACATCTCATGCTATAGGAAGGGTCTCAGGATTGGAATGGGAAGGAGTTGGATATCACATTTCATGCTATAGGAAGGGTCTCAGGTTTGGTATAAGCATTGAGATGTCACATCTCATGCTATAGGAAGGGTCTCAGGATTGGAATGGGAAGGAGTTGGATATCACATCTCATGTTATAGGAAGGATCTCAGGTTTGGTATTAGAAGCATTGAGATATCACATCTCATGCTATAGGAAGGGTCTCAGGGTTGGAATGGGAAGGAGTTGTATATGACATCTCATGCCATAGGAAGGGTCTCAGGTTTGGTATAAGCATTGAGATATCACATCTCTGCTATCGGAAGTGTCTCAGGATTGGAATGGGAAGGAGTTGGATATCCCATCTCATGTTATAGGACGGGTCTCAGGTTTGTTATTAGAATCATTGAGATATCATATTGCATGCTGTAGGAAGGGTCTAAGGATTGGAATGGGAAGGACTTGAATATCACATCTCATGCTATAGGTAGTCTCTCAGGTTTGGAAAGGGAAGGAGTTGGATATCACATTTCATGTTAGAGGAAGGATCTCAGGTTTGGTATTAGAGGCATTGAGATATCACATCTCATGCTATAGGAAGGGTCTCAGGATTTGAATAGGAAGGAGTTGGATATCACATCTCATGCTATAGGAAGGGTCTCAGGTGTGGTATAAGCATTGAGATGTCACATCTCATGCTATAGGAAGGGTCTCAGGATTGGAATGGGAAGGAGTTGGATATCACATCTCATGTTATAGGAAGGATCTCAGGTTTGGTATTAGAAGCATTGAGATATCACATCTCATGCTATAGGAAGGGTCTCAGGATTGGAATGGGAAGGAGTTGTATATGACATCTCATGCCATAGGAAGGGTCTCAGGTTTGGTATAAGCATTGAGATATCACATCTCTGCTATCGGAAGGGTCTCAGGATTGGAATGGGAAGCAGTTGGATATCCCATCTCATGTTATAGGAAGAGTCTCAGGTTTGGTATTAGAAGCATTGAGATATCACATCTGATGCTATAGGAAGTGTCTCAGGATTGGAATGGGAAGGAGTTTGATATCACATCTCATGCCATGTATGGGTCTCAGGTTTTGTAGAATCATTGGGATATCACATCTCATGCTATCGGAAGGGTATCAGGATTGGATTTGGAAGGAGTTGGATATCACATCTCATGTTATAGGAAGGGTCTCAGGATTGGAATGGGAAGGACTTGGATATCACATCTCATGCTATAGGAAGGCTCTCAGGTTTGGAAGGGGAAGGAGTTGGATATCACATTTCATGTTAGAGGTAGGATCTCAGGTTTGGTATTAGAGGCATTGAGATATCACATCTCATGCTATCAGAAGGGTCTCAGGATTGGAATGGGAAGGAGTTGGATATCACATCTCATGCTAAAGGGAGGGTCTCAGGTTTGGAAGGGGAAGGATTTGGATATCACATCTCATGTTATAGGAAGGATCTCAGGTTTGGTATTAGAAGCAATGAGATATCACATCTCATGCTATCGGAAGGATCTCAGGTTTGGTATTAGAGGCATTGAGATATCACATCTCATGCTATCAGAAGGGTCTCAGGATTGGAATGGGAAGGAGTCGGATATCACATCTCATGCTAAAGGGAGGGTCTCAGGTTTGGAAGTGGAAGGATTTGGATATCACATCTCATGTTATAGGAAGGATCTCAGGTTTGGTATTAGAAGCATTGAGATATCACATCTCATGCTATAGGAAGGGTCTCAGTATTGGAATGGGAAGGAGTTGGATATCACATCTCAAGCTATAGAAAGGGTCTCAGGATTGGAATGGGAAGGAGTTGGATATCACATCTCAAGCTATAGTAAGGGTCTCAGGATTGGAATGGGAAGGAGTTGGATATCACATCTCATGCTATAGGAAGGGTCTCAGGTTTGGTATTAGCATTGAGATATCCCATCTCATGCTATAGGAAGGGTCTCAGGTTTGGAATCGGAAGGAGTTGTATATGACATCTCATGCCATAGGTAGGGTCTCAGGTTTGGTATAAGCATTGAGATATCACATCTCATGGTATAGGACGGGTCTCAGAATTGGAATGGGAAGGAGTTAGATATCACTTCTCAAGCTATAGGAAGGGTCTCAGGATTGGAATGGGAAGGAGTTGGATATCACATCTCATGCTAAAGGGAGGGTCTCAGGTTTGGAAGGGGAAGGATTTGGATATCACATCGCATGTTATAGGAAGGATCTCAGGTTTGGTATTAGAATCATTGAGATATCACATCTCATGCTATCGGAAGTATCTCAGGTTTGGTATTAGAGGCATTGAGATATCACATCTCATGCTATCAGAAGGGTCTCAGGATTGGAATGGGAGGGAGTTGGATATCACATCTCATGCTATAGGAAGGGTCTCAGGTTTGGAACGGGAAGGAGTTGGACATCACATCTCATGTTATAGGAAGAGTCTCAGGTTTGGTATAAGCATTGAGATATCACATCTCTGCAATCGGAAGTGTCTCAGGATTGGGATGGGAAGGAGTTGGATATCACATCTCATGCTATAGGAAGGGTCTCAGGTTTGGAACGGGAAGGAGTTGGATATCCCATCTCATGTTATAGGACGGGTCTCAGGTTTGGTATTAGAAGCATTGAGATATCACATCGCATGCTGTAGGAAGGGTCTCAGGATTGGAATGGGAAGGAGTTGGATATTACATCTCATGCTATAGGAAGGGTCTCAGGTTTGGTATAAGCATTGAGATATCACATCTCTGCTATCGGAAGTGTCTCAGGATTGGAATGGGAAGGAGTTGGATATCCCATCTCATGTTATAGGACGGGTCTCAGGTTTGTTATTAGAATCATTGAGATATCATATTGCATGCTGTAGGAAGGGTCTAAGGATTGGAATGGGAAGGACTTGAATATCACATCTCATGCTATAGGTAGGCTCTCAGGTTTGGAAAGGGAAGGAGTTGGATATCACATTTCATGTTAGAGGAAGGATCTCAGGTTTGGTATTAGAGGCATTGAGATATCACATCTCATGCTATAGGAAGGGTCTCAGGATTGGAATGGGAAGGAGTTGGATATCACATTTCATGCTATAGGAAGGGTCTCAGGTTTGGTATAAGCATTGAGATGTCACATCTCATGCTATAGGAAGGGTCTCAGGATTGGAATGGGAAGGAGTTGGATATCACATCTCATGTTATAGGAAGGATCTCAGGTTTGGTATTAGAAGCATTGAGATTTCACATCTCATGCTATAGGAAGGGTCTCAGGGTTGGAATGGGAAGGAGTTGTATATGACATCTCATGCCATAGGAAGGGTCTCAGGTTTGGTATAAGCATTGAGATATCACATCTCTGCTATCGGAAGGGTCTCAGGATTGGAATGGGAAGGAGTTGGATATCCCATCTCATGTTATAGGAAGAGTCTCAGGTTTGGTATTAGAAGCATTGAGATATCACATCTGATGCTATAGGAAGTGTCTCAGGATTGGAATGGGAAGGAGTTTGATATCACATCTCATGCCATGTATGGGTCTCAGGTTTTGTAGAAGCATTGGGATATCACATCTCATGCTATCGGAAGGGTATCAGGATTGGATTTGGAAGGAGTTGGATATCACATCTCATGTTATAGGAAGGGTCTCAGGATTGGAATGGGAAGGACTTGGATATCACATCTCATGCTATAGGAAGGCTCTCAGGTTTGGAAGGGGAAGGAGTTGGATATCACATTTCATGTTAGAGGTAGGATCTCAGGTTTGGTATTAGAGGCATTGAGATATCACATCTCATGCTATCAGAAGGGTCTCAGGATTGGAATGGGAAGGAGTTGGATATCACATCTCATGCTAAAGGGAGGGTCTCAGGTTTGGAAGGGGAAGGATTTGGATATCACGTCTCATGTTATAGGAAGGATCTCAGGTTTGGTATTAGAAGCATTGAGATATCACATCTCATGCTATCGGAAGGATCTCAGGTTTGGTATTAGAGGCATTGAGATATCACATCTCATGCTAAAGGGAGGGTCTCAGGTTTGGAAGGGGAAGGATTTGGATATCACATCTCTTGTTATAGGAAGGATCACAGGTTTGGTATTAGAAGCATTGAGATATCAGATCTCATGCTATCGGAAGGGTCTCAGGATTGGAATGGGAAGGAGTTGGATATCACATCTCATGCTAAAGGGAGGGTCTCAGGTTTGGAAGGGGAAGGATTTGGATATCACATCTCATGTTATAGGAAGGATCTCAGGTTTGGTATTAGAGGCATTGAGATATCACATCTCATGCTATCTATCATAAGGGTCTCAGTATTGGAATGGGAAGGAGTTGGATATCACATCTCATGCTAAAGGGAGGGTCTCAGGTTTGGAAGGGGAAGGATTTGGATATCACATCACATGTTATAAGAAGGATCTCAGGTTTGGTATTAGAAGCATTGAGATATCACATCTCATGCTATCGGAAGGGTCTCAGGATTGGAACGGGAAGGAGTCGGATATCACATCTCATGCTATAGGAAGGCTCTCAGGTTTGGAAGGGGAAAGAGTTGGATATCACATTTCATGTTAGTGGTAGGATCTCAGGTTTGGTATTAGAGGCATTGAGATATCACATCTCATGCTATCAGAAGGGTCTCAGGATTGGAATGGGAAGGAGTTGGATATCACATCTCATGCTAAAGGGAGGGTCTCAGGTTTGGAAGGGGAAGGATTTGGATATCACGTCTCATGTTATAGGAAGGATCTCAGGTTTGGTATTAGAAGCATTGAGATATCACATCTCATGCTATCGGAAGGATCTCAGGTTTGGTATTAGAGGCATTGAGATATCACATCTCATGCTAAAGGGAGGGTCTCAGGTTTGGAAGGGGAAGGATTTGGATATCACATCTCTTGTTATAGGAAGGATCACAGGTTTGGTATTAGAAGCATTGAGATATCACATCTCATGCTATCGGAAGGGTCTCAGGATTGGAATGGGACGGAGTTGGATATCACATCTCATGCTAAAGGGAGGGTCTCAGGTTTGGAAGGGGAAGGATGTGGATATCACATTTCATGTTAGAGGTAGGATCTCAGGTTTGGTATTGGAGGCATTGAGATATCACATCTCATGCTATCAGAAGGGTCTCAGGATGGGAATGGGAAGGAGTTGGATATCACATCTCATGCTAAAGGGAGGGTCTCAGGTTTGGAAGGGGAAGGATTTGGATATCACATCTCATGTTATCGGAAGGATCTCAGGTTTGGTATTAGAAGCATTGAGATATCACATCTCATGCTATAGGAAGGGTCTCAGGTTTGGTATTAGAAGCATTGAGATATCAAGTCTCATGGTATAGGAAGGGTCTCAGAATTGGAATGGGAAGGAGTTGGATATCTCAAGCTATAGGAAGGGTCTCAGGATTGGAATGGGAAGGGGTTTGATATCACAACTCATGCCATAGTATGGGTCTCAGGTTTGATAGAAACATTGGGATATCACATCTCATGCTATCGGAAGGGTATCAGGATTTGATTTGGAAGGAGTTGGATATCCCATCTCATGCTATAGGAAGGGTCTCAGGTTGGAATGGGAAGGAGTTGGATATCACATCTCATGTTATAGGAAGGGTCCCGGGATTGGAATGGGAAGGACTTGGATATCATATCTCATGCTATAGGAAGGCTCTCAGGTTTGGAACGGGAAGGAGTTGGATATCACATTTCATGTTAGAGGAAGGATCTCAGGTTTGGTATTAGAGGCATTAAGATATCACATCTCATGTTATAGGAAGGGTCTCACGTTTGGTATAAGCATTGAGATATCACATCTCATGCTATAGGAAGGGTCTCAGGATTGGAATGGGAAGGAGTTGGATATCACATCTCAAGCTATAGGAAGGGTCTCACGTTTGGTATAAGCATTGAGATATCACATCTCATGCTATAGGAAGGGTCTGAGGATTGGAATGGGAAGGTGTTGGATATCACATCTCATGTTATAGGAAAGATCTCAGGTTTGGTATTAGAAGCATTGCGACATCACATCTCATGTTATAGGAAGGGTCTCAGGATTGGAATGGGAAGAAGTTGGCTATCACATCTCATGCTATAGGAAGGGTCTCAGGTTTGGTATAAGCATTGAGATATCACATCTCATGCTATAGGAAGGGTCTCAGGATTGGAATGGGAAGGAGTTGTATATGACATCTCATGCCATAGGAAGGGTCTCAGGTTTGGAATAAGCATTGAGATATCACATCTCATGCTATAGGAAGGGTCTCAGGATTGGAATGGGACGGACTTGGATATCACATCTCATGCTATATGGAGGGTCTCAGGTTTGGAAGGGGAAGGATTTGGATATCACATCGCATGTTATAGGAAGGATCTCAGGTTTGGTAAGGGAAGGAGTTGGATATCACATTTCATGTTAGAGGTAGGATCTCAGGTTTGGTATTAGAGGCATTGAGGTATCACATCTCATGCTATCAGAAGGGTCTCAGGATTGGAATGGGAAGGAGTTGGATATCACATCTCATGCTAAAGGGAGGGTCTCAGGTTTGGAAGGGGAAGGATTTGGATATCACATCGCATGTTATAGGAAGGATCTCAGGTTTGGTATTAGAATCATTGAGATATCACATCTCATGCTATCGAAAGTATCTCAGGTTTGGTATTAGAGGCATTGAGATATCACATCTCATGCTATCATAAGGGTCTCAGGATTGGAATGGGAAGGAGTTGGATATCACTTCTCATGCTAAAGGGAGGGTCTCAGGTTTGGAAGGGGAAGGATTTGGATATCACATCACATGTTATAAGAAGGATCTCAGGTTTGGTATTAGAAGCATTGAGATATCACATCTCATGCTATCAGAAGGGTCTCAGGATTGGAATGGGAAGGAGTTGGATATCACATCTCATGCTATAGGAAGGGTCTCAGGTTTGGAACGGGAAGGAGTTGGATATCCCATCTCATGTTATAGGACGGGTCTCATGTTTGGTATTAGAAGCATTGAGATATCACATTGCATGCTGTAGGAAGGGTCTCAGGATTGGAATGGGAAGGAGTTGGATATTACATCTCATGCTATAGGAAGGGTCTCAGGTTTGGTATAAGCATTGAAATATCACATCTCTGCTATCGGAAGTGTCTCAGGATTGGAATGGGAAGGAGTTGGATATCCCATCTCATGTTATAGGACGGGTCTCAGGTTTGTTATTAGAATCATTGAGATATCATATTGCATGCTGTAGGAAGGGTCTAAGGATTGGAATGGGAAGGACTTGAATATCACATCTCATGCTATAGGTAGGCTCTCAGGTTTGGAAAGGGAAGGAGTTGGATATCACATTTCATGTAAGAGGAAGGATCTCAGGTTTGGTATTAGAGGCATTGAGATATCACATCTCATGCTATAGGAAGGGTCTCAGGATTGGAATGGGAAGGAGTTGGATATCACATCTCATGCTATAGGAAGGGTCTCAGGTGTGGTATAAGCATTGAGATGTCACATCTCATGCTATAGGAAGGGTCTCAGGATTGGAATGGGAAGGAGTTAAATATCACATCTCATGTTATAGGAAGGATCTCAGGTTTGGTATTAGAAGCATTGAGATATCACATCTCATGCTATAGGAAGGGTCTCAGGATTGGAATGGGAAGGAGTTGTTTATGACATCTCATGCCATAGGAAGGGTCTCAGGTTTGGTATAAGCATTGAGATATCACATCTCTGCTATTGGAAGGGTCTCAGGATTGGAATGGGAAGGAGTTGGATATCCCATCTCATGTTATAGGAAGAGTCTCAGGTTTGGTATTAGAAGCATTGAGATATCACATCTGATGCTATAGGAAGTGTCTCAGGATTGGAATGGGAAGGAGTTTGATATCACATCTCATGCCATGTATGGGTCTCAGGTTTTGTAGAAGCATTGGGATATCACATCTCATGCTATCGGAAGGGTATCAGGATTGGATTTGGAAGGAGTTGGATATCACATCTCATGTTATAGGATGGGTCTCAGGATTGGAATGGGAAGGACTTGGATATCACATCTCATGCTATAGGAAGGCTCTCAGGTTTGGAAGGGGAAGGAGTTGGATATCACATTTCATGTTATAGGAAGGATCTCAGGTTTGGTATTAGAAGCATTGAGATATCACATCTCATGCTATAGGAAGGGTCTCAGGATTGGAATGGGAAGGAGTTGGATATCACATCTCATGCTAAAGGGAGGGTCTCAGGTTTGGAAGGGGAAGGATTTGGATATCACATCTCATGTTATAGGAAGGATCTCAGGTTTGGTATTAGAAGCATTGAGATATCACATCTCATGCTATCGGAAGGATCTCAGGTTTGGTATTAGAGGCATTGAGATATCACATCTCATGCTATCAGAAGGGTCTCAGGATTGGAATGGGAAGGAGTCGGATATCACATCTCATGCTAAAGGGAGGGTCTCAGGTTTGGAAGTGGAAGGATTTGGATATCACATCTCATGTTATAGGAAGGATCTCAGGTTTGGTATTAGAAGCATTGAGATATCACATCTCATGCTATAGGAAGGGTCTCAGGATTGGAATGGGAAGGAGTTGAATATCACATCTCAAGCTATAGAAAGGGTTTCAGGATTGGAATGGGAAGGAGTTGGATATCACATCTCAAGCTATAGTAAGGGTCTCAGGATTGGAATGGGAAGGAGTTGGATATCACATCTCATGCTATAGGAAGGGTCTCAGGTTTGGTATTAGCATTGAGATATCCCATCTCATGCTATAGGAAGGGTCTCAGGTTTGGACTCGGAAGGAGTTGTATATGACATCTCATGCCATAGGTAGGGTCTCAGGTTTGGTATAAGCATTGAGATATCACATCTCTGCTATCGGAAGGGTCTCAGGATTGGAATGGGAAGGAGTTGGATATCCCATCTCGTTATAGGAAGGGTCTCAGGTTTGGTATTAGAAGCATTGAGATATCACATCTCATGGTATAGGACGGTCTCAGAATTGGAATGGGAAGGAGTTAGATATCACATCTCAAGCTATAGGAAGGGTCTCAGGATTGGAATGGGAAGGACTTGGATATCACATCTCATGATATAGGAAGGGTCTCAGGTTTGGTATTAGAAGCATTGAGATATCACATCTCATGCTATAGGAAGGGTCTCAGGATTGGAATGGGAAGGACTTGGATAACACATCTCATGTTATAGGAAGGGTCTCAGGTTTGGTATTAGAAGCATTGAGATATCACATCTCATGCTATAGGAAGGGTCTCAGAATTGGAATGGGAAGGAGTTGGATATCACATCTCAAGCTATAGGAAGGGTCTTTGGATTGGAATGGGAAGGAGTTTGATATCACATCTCATGCGATGTATGGGTCTCAGGTTTTGTAGAAGCATTGGGATATCACATCTCATGCTATCGGAAGGGTATCAGGATTGGATTTGGAAGGAGTTGGATATCCCATCTCATGCTATAGGAAGGGTCTCAGGATGGAATGGGAAGGAGTTGGATATCACATCTCATGTTATAGGAAGGGTCTCAGGATTGGAATGGGAAATACTTCGATATCACATCTCATGCTATAGGAAGGCTCTCAGGTTTGGAAGGGGAAGGAGTTGGATATCAAATTTCATGTTAGAGGTAGGATCTCAGGTTTGGTATTAGAGGCATTGAGATATCACATCTCATGCTATCAGAAGGGTCTCAGGATTGGAATGGGAAGAAGTTGGATATCACATCTCATGCTAAAGGGAGGGTCTCAGGTTTGGAAGGCGAAGGATTTGGATATCACATCTCGTGTTATAGGAATGATCTCAGGTTTGGTATTAGAAGCATTGAGATATCACATCTCATGCTATCGGAAGGATCTCAGGTTTGGTATTAGAAGCATTGAGATATCAAATCTCATGCTATAGGAAGGGTCTCAGGATTGGAATGGGAAGGAGTTGGATATCACATCTCATGCTATAGGAAGGGTCTCAGGATTGGAATGGGAAGGAGTTTTATATGACATCTCATGCCATAGGAAGGATCTCAGGTTTGGTATTAGAAGCATTGAGACATCACATCTCATGTTATAGGAAGGGTCTCAGGATTGGAATTGGAAGAAGTTGGATATCACATCTCATGCTATAGGAAGGGTCTCAGGTTTGGTATAAGCATTGAGATATCACATCTCATGCTATAGGAAGGGTCTCAGGATTGGAATGGGAAGGAGTTGTATATGACATCTCATGCCATAGGAAGGGTCTCAGGTTTGGTATAAGCATTGAGATATCACATCTCTGCTATCGGAAGGGTCTCAGGATTGGAATGGGAAGGAGTTGGATATCACATCTCTTGCTATAGGAAGGGCCTCAGGTTTTGAATTAGAAGCATTGAGACATCACATCTCATGCTATAGGAAGGGTCTCAGGTTTGGTATAAGCATTGAGATATCACATCTCTGCTATCGGAAGGGTCTCAGGATTGGAATGGGAAGGAGTTGGATATCCCATCTCATGTTATAGGAAGAGTCACAGGTTTGGTATTAGAAGCATTGAGATATCACATCTCATGCTATAGGAAGGGTCTCAGGATTGGAATGGGAAGGACTTGGATATCACATCTCATGCTATAGGGAGGGTGTTAAGTTTGATATTAGAAGCATTGAGATAACAAATCTCATGATATCGGAAGGGTCTCAGGATTGGAATGGGAAGGAGTTGGATATCACATCTCATGATAAAGTAAGGGTCTAAGGTTTGGAAGGGGAAGGATTTGGATATCACATCTCATGTTAGAGGAAGGGTCTCAGGATTGGAATGGGAAGGAGTTTGATATCACATCTCATGCCATAGTATGGGTCTCAGGTTTGGTAGAAGCATTGAGATATCACATCTCTGCTATTGGAAGGGTCTCAGGATTGGAATGGGAAGGAGTTGGATATCCCATCTTATGTTATAGGAAGGGTCTCAGGTTTGGAATGGGAAGGACTTGAATATCACATCTCATGCTATATGGAGGCTTTCACGTTTGGAAAGGGAAGGAGTTGGATATCACATTTCATGTTAGAGGTAGGATCTCAGGTTTGGTATTAGAGGCATTGAAAATCACATCTCATGCTATCAGAAGGGTCTCAGGATTGGAATGGGAAGGAGTTGGATATCACATCTCATGCTAAAGGGAGGGTCTCAGGTTTGGAAGGGGAAGGATTTTGATATCACACCTCATGTTATAGGAAGGATCTCAGGTTTGGTATTAGAAGCATTGAGATATCACATCTCATGCTATCGGAAGGATCTCAGGATCGGAATGGGAAGGAATTGGATATCACATCTCATGCTATAGAAAGGGTCTCAGGAATGGAATGGGAAGGCGTTTTAAATGACATCTCATGCCATAGGAAGGATCTCAGGTTTGGTATTAGAAGCATTGAGACATCACATCTCATGTTATAGGAAGGGTCTCAGGATTGGAATGGGAAGGAGTTGGATATCACATCTCATGCTATAGGAAGGGTCTCAGGTTTGGTATAAGCATTGAGATATCACATCTCATGCTATAGGAAGGGTCTCAGGATTGGAATGGGAAGGAGTTGTATATGACATCTCATGCCATAGGAAGGGTCTCAGGTTTGGTATAAGCATTGAGATATCACATCTCTGCTATCGGAAGGGTCTCAGGATTGGAATGGGAAGGAGTTGGATATCCCATCTTATGTTATAGGAAGGGTCTCAGGTTTGGTATTAGAAGCATTGAGATATCACATCTCATGCTATAGGAAGGGTCTCAGGATTGGAATGGGAAGGACTTGAATATCACATCTCATGCTATATGGAGGCTTTCACGTTTGGAAAGGGAAGGAGTTGGATATCACATTTCATGTTAGAGGTAGGATCTCAGGTTTGGTATTAGAGGCATTGAAAATCACATCTCATGCTATCAGAAGGGTTTCAGGATTGGAATGGGAAGGAGTTGGATATCACATCTCATGCTAAAGGGAGGGTCTCAGGTTTGGAAGGGGAAGGATTTTGATATCACATCTCATGTTATAGGAAGGATCTCAGGTTTGGTATTAGAAGCATTGAGATATCACATCTCATGCTATCGGAAGGATCTCAGGATCGGAATGGGAAGGAGTTGGATATCACATCTCATGCTATAGAAAGGGTCTCAGGAATGCAATGGGAAGGCGTTTTAAATGACATCTCATGCCATAGGAAGGATCTCAGGTTTGGTATTAGAAGCATTGAGACATCACATCTCATGTTATAGGAAGGGTCTCAGGATTGGAATGGGAAGGAGTTGGATATCACATCTCATGCTATAGGAAGGGTCTCAGGTTTGGTATAAGCATTGAGATATCACATCTCATGCTATAGGAAGGGTCTCAGGATTGGAATGGGAAGGAGTTGTATATGACATCTCATGCCATAGGAAGGGTCTCAGGTTTGGTATAAGCATTGAGATATCACATCTCTGCTATCGGAAGGGTCTCAGGATTGGAATGGGAAGGAGTTGGATATCCCATCTTATGTTATAGGAAGGGTCTCAGGTTTGGTATTAGAAGCATTGAGATATCACATCTCATGCTATAGGAAGGGTCTCAGGATTGGAATGGGAAGGACTTGAATATCACATCTCATGCTATATGGAGGCTCTCACGTTTGGAAAGGGAAGGAGTTGGATATCACATTTCATGTTAGAGGTAGGATCTCAGGTTTGGTATTAGAGGCATTGAATATCACATCTCATGCTATCAGAAGGGTCTCAGGATTGGAATGGGAAGGAGTTGGATATCACATCTCATGCTAAAGGGAGGGTCTCAGGTTTGGAAGGGGAAGGATTTTGATATCACATCTCATGTTATAGGAAGGATCTCAGGTTTGGTATTAGAAGCATTGAGATATCACATCTCATGCTATCGGAAGGATCTCAGGTTTGGTATTAGCGGGAATGAGATATCAGATCTCATGCTATCGGAAGGGTATCAGAATTGGATTTGGAAGTAGTTGGATATCCCATCTCATGCTATAGGAAGGGTCTCAGGTTGGAATGGGAAGGAGTTGGATATCACATCTCATGTTATAGGAAGGGTCTCAGGATTGGAATGGGAAATACTTCGATATCACATCTCATGCTATAGGAAGGCTCTCAGGTTTGGAAGGGGAAGGAGTTGGATATCAAATTTCATGTTAGAGGTAGGATCTCAGGTTTGGTATTAGAGGCATTGAGATATCACATCTCATGCTATCAGAAGGTTCTCAGGATTGGAATGGGAAGGAGTTGGATATCACATCTCATGCTAAAGGGAGGGTCTCAGGTTTGGAAGGCGAAGGATTTGGATATCACATCTCGTGTTATAGGAATGATCTCAGGTTTGGTATTAGAAGCATTGAGATATCACATCTCATGCTATCGGAAGGATCTCAGGTTTGGTATTAGAAGCATTGACATATCAAATCTCATGCTATAGGAAGGGTCTCAGGATTGGAATGGGAAGGAGTTGGATATCACATCTCATGCAATAGGAAGGGTCTCAGGATTGGAATGGGAAGGAGTTTTATATGACATCTCATGCCATAGGAAGGATCTCAGGTTTGGTCTCAGAAGCATTGAGACATCACATCTCATGTTATAGGAAGGGTCTCAGGATTGGAATGGGAAGAAGTTGGATATCACATCTCATGCTATACGAAGGGTCTCAGGTTTGGTATAAGCATTGAGATATCACATCTCATGCTATAGGAAGGGTCTCAGGATTGGAATGGGAAGGAGTTGTATATGACATCTCATGCCATAGGAAGGGTCTCAGGTTTGGTATAAGCATTGAGATATCACATCTCTGCTATCGGAAGGGTCTCAGGATTGGAATGGGAAGGAGTTGGATATCACATCTCTTGCTATAGGAAGGGCCTCAGGTTTTGAATTAGAAGCATTGAGACATCACATCTCATGCTATAGGAAGGGTCTCAGGTTTGGTATAAGCATTGAGATATCACATCTCTGCTATCGGGAGGGTCTCAGGATTGGAATGGGAAGGAGTTGGATATCCCATCTCATGTTATATTAAGAGTCTCAGGTTTGGTATTAGAAGCATTGAGATATCACATCTCATGCTATAGGAAGGGTCTCAGGATTGGAATGGGAAGGACTTGGATATCACATCTCATGCTATAGGGAGGGTGTCAAGTTTGATATTAGAAGCATTGAGATAACAAATCTCATGATATCGGAAGGGTCTCAGGATTGGAATGGGAAGGAGTTGGATATCACATCTCATGATAAAGTAAGGGTCTAAGGTTTGGTAGGGGAAGAATTTGGATATCACATCTCATGTTAGAGGAAGGGTCTCAGGATTGGAATGGGAAGGAGTTTGATATCACATCTCATGCCATAGTATGGGTCTCAGGTTTGGTAGAAGCATTGAGATATCAAGTCTCATGGTATAGGAAGGGTCTCCGAATTGGAAAGGGAAGGAGTTGGATATCACATCTCAAGCTATAGGAAGGGTCTCAGGATTGGAATGGGAAGGAGTTTGATATCAGATCTCATGTCATAGTATGGGTCTCAGGTTTGGTAGAAGCATTGGGATATCACATCTCATGCCATCGGAAGGGTATCAGGATTGGATTTGGAAGTAGTTGGATATCCCATCTCATGCTATAGGAAGGGTCTCAGGTTGGAATTGGAAGGAGTTGGATATCACATCTCATGTTATAGGAAGGGTCTCAGGATTGGAATGGGAAATACTTCGATATCACATCTCATGCTATAGGAACGCTCTCAGGTTTGGAAGGGGAAGGAGTTGGATATCAAATTTCATGTTAGAGGTAGGATCTCAGGTTTGGTATTATAGGCATTGAGATATCACATTTCATGCTATCAGAAGGGTCTCAGGATTGGAATGGGAAGGAGTTGGATATCACATCTCATGCTAAAGGGAGGGTCTCAGGTTTGGAAGGCGAAGGATTTGAATATCACATCTCGTGTTATAGGAATGATCTCAGGTTTGGTATTAGAATCATTGAGATATCACATCTCATACTATCGGAAGGATCTCAGGTTTGGTATTAGAAGCATTGAGATATCAAATCTCATGCTATAGGAAGGGTCTCAGGATTGGAATGGGAAGGAGTTGGATATCACATCTCATGCTATAGGAAGGGTCTCAGGATTGGAATGGGAAGAAGTTGGATATCACATCTCATGCAATAGGAAGGGTCTCAGGTTTGGTATAAGCATTGAGATATCACATCTCATGCTATAGGAAGGGTCTCAGGATTGGAATGGGAAGGAGTTGTATATGACATCTCATGCCATCGGAAGTGTCTCAGGTTTGGTATAAGCATTGAGATATCACATCTCTGCTATCGGAAGGGTCTCAGGATTGGAATAGGAAGGAGTTGGATATCACATCTCTTGCTATAAGAAGGGCCTCAGGTTTTGAATTAGAAGCATTGAGACATCACATCTCATGCTATAGGAAGGGTCTCAGGTTTGGTATAGGCATTGAGATATCACATCTCTGCTATCGGAAGGGTCTCAGGATTGGAATGGGAAGGAGTTGGATATCCCATCTCATGTTATAGGAAGAGTCTCAGGTTTGGTATTAGAAGCATTGAGATATCACATCTCATGCTATAGGAAGGGTCTCAGGATTGGAATTGGAAGGACTTGGATATCACATCTCATGCTATAAGGAGGGTGTCAAGTTTGATATTAGAAGCATTGAGATAACAAATCTCATGATATCGGAAGGGTCTCAGGATTGGAATGGGAAGGAGTTGGATATCACATCTCATGATAAATTAAGGGTCTAAGGTTTGGAAGGGGAAGGATTTGGATATCACATCTCATGTTAGAGGAAGGGTCTCAGGATTGGAATGGGAAGGAGTTTGATATCACATCTCATGCCATAGTATGGGTCTCAGGTTTGGTAGAAGCATTGAGATATCAAGTCTCATGTTATAAGAAGGGTCTCCGAATTGGAAAGGGAAGGAGTTGGATATCACATCTCAAGCTATAGGAAGGGTCTCAGGATTGGAATGGGAAGGAGTTTGATATCAGATCTCATGTCATAGTATGGGTCTCAGGTTTGGTAGAAGCATTGGGATATCACATCTCATGCCATCGGAAGGGTATCAGGATTGGATTTGGAAGGAGTTGGATATCCCATCTCATGCTATAGGAAGGGTCTCAGGTTGGAATCGGAAGGAGTTGGATATCACATCTCATGTTATAGGAAGGGTCTCCGGATTGGAATGAGAAGGACTTGGATATCACATCTCATGCTATAGGAAGGCTCTCAGGTTTGGAAAGGGAAGGAGTTGGATATCACATTTCATGTTAGAGGTAGGATCTCAGGTTTGGTATTAGAGGCATTGAGATATCACATCTCATGCTATCAGAAGGGTCTCAGGATTAGAATGGGAACGAGTTGGATATCAAATCTCATGCTAAAGGGAAGGTCTCAGGTTTGGAAGGGGAAGGATTTGGATATCACATCTCATGTTACAGGAAGGATCTCAGGTTTGGTATTAGAAGCATTGAGATATCCATCTCATGCTATCGGAAGGATCTCAGGTTTGGTATTAGAGGCATTGAGATATCACATCTCATGCTATCGGAAGGGTCTCAAATTGGAATGGGAAGGAGTTGGATATCACATCTCATGCTATAGGAAGGTTCTCAGGTTTGGAACGGGAAGGAGTTGGATATCACATATCATGTTATAGGAAGGGTCTCAGGTTTGGTATAAGAATTGAGATATCACATCTCTGCTATCGAAAGTGTCTCAGTATTGGGATGGGAAGGAGTTGAATATCACATCTCATGCTATAGGAAGGGTCTCAGGTTTTGAACGGGAAGGAGTTGGATATCCCAACTCATGTTATAGGACAGGTCTCAGGTTTGGTATTAGAAGCATTGAGATATCACATCACATGCTGTAGGAAGGGTCTCAGGTTTGGAATGGGAAGGAATTGGATATCACATCTCATGTAATAGGAAGGATCTCAGGTTTGGTATTAGAAGCATTGAGATATCACATCTCATGCTATAGGAATGGTCTCAGGATTGGAATGGTAAGGAGTTGGATATTACATTCTTGCCATAGGAAGGGTCTCATGTTTGGAATGGGAAGGAGTTGGATATCACATATGCTATAGGAAGGGTCTCAGGTTTGGAACGGGAAGGAGTTGGATATCACATCTCATGTTATAGGAAGGGTCTCAGGTTTGGTATAAGCATTGAGATATCACATTTCTGCTATCGGAAGTGTCTCAGGATTGAAATGGGAAGGAGTTGGATATCCCATCTCATGTTATAGGACGGGTCTCAGGTTTGGTATTAGAATCATTGAGATATCACATCTCATGCTGTAGGAAGTGTCTAAGGATTGGAATGGGAAGGACTTGGATATCACATCTCATGCTATACGTAGGCTCTCAGGTTTGGAAAGGGAAGGAATTGGATATCACATTTCATGTTAGAGGAAGGATCTCAGGTTTGGTATTAGAGGCATTGAGATATCACATCTCATTCTATAGGAAGGGTCTCACGATTGGAATGGGAAGGAGTTGGATATCACATCTCATGCTATAGGAAGGGTCTCAGGTTTGGTATAAGCATTGAGATATCACATCGAATGCTATAGGAAGGGTCTCAGGATTGGAATGGGAAGGAGTTGTATATGACATCTCAGGCCATAGCAAGGGTCTCAGGTTTGGTATAAGCATTGAGAGATCACATCTCTGCTATCGGAAGGGTCTCAGGATTGGCATGGGAAGGAGTTGGATATCCCATCTCATGTTATAGGAAGGGTCTCAGGTTTGGTATTAGAAGCATTGAGATATCACATCTCATGCTATAGGAAGGGTCTCAGGATTGGAATGGGAAGGAGTTGGATATCCCATCTTATGTTATAGGAAGGGTCTCAGGTTTGGTATTAGAAGCATTGAGATATCACATCTCATGCTATAGGAAGGGTCTCAGGATTGGAATGGGAAGGACTTGAATATCACATCTCATGCTATATGGAGGCTCTCACGTTTGGAAAGGGAAGGAGTTGGATATCACATTTCATGTTAGAGGTAGGATCTCAGGTTTGGTATTAGAGGCATTGAAAATCACATCTCATGCTATCAGAAGGGTCTCAGGATTGGAATGGGAAGGAGTTGGATATCACATCTCATGCTAAAGGGAGGGTCTCAGGTTTGGAAGGGGAAGGATTTTGATATCACATCTCATGTTATAGGAAGGATCTCAGGTTTGGTATTAGAAGCATTGAGATATCACATCTCATGCTATCGGAAGGATCTCAGGTTTGGTATTAGAGGGATTGAGATATCACATCTCATGCTATCGGAAGGGTATCAGGATTGGACTTGGAAGTAGTTTGATATAACATCTCATGCTATAGGAAGGGTCTCAGGTTGGAATGGGAAGGAGTTGGATATCACATCTCATGTTATAGGAAGGGTCTCAGGATTGGAATGGGAAATACTTCGATATCACATCTCATGCTATAGGAAGGCTCCAGGTTTGGAAGGGGAAGGAGTTGGATATCACATTTCATGTTAGAGGTAGGATCTCAGGTTTGGTATTAGAGGCATTGAGATATCACATCTCATGCTATCAGAAGGGTCTCAGGATTGGAATGGGAAGGAGTTGGATATCACATCTCATGCTAAAGGGAGGGTCTCAGGCTTGGACGGGGAAGGATTTGGATATCACATCTCATGTTATAGGAAGGATCTCAGGTTTGTTGTTAGAAGCATTGAGATATCACATATCATGCTATAGGAAGGGTCTCAGGATCGGAATGGGAAGGAGTTGGATATCACATCTCATGCTATAGGAAGGGTCTCAGGAATGGAATGGGAAGGCGTTTTAAATGACATCTCATGCCATAGGAAGGATCTCAGGTTTGGTATTAGAAGCATTGAGACATCACATCTCATGTTATAGGAAGGGTCTCAGGATTGGAATGGGAAGGAGTTGGATATCACATCTCATGCTATAGGAAGGGTCTCAGGTTTGGTATAAGCATTGAGATATCACATCTCATGCTATAGGAAGGGTCTCAGGATTGGAATGGGAAGGAGTTGTATATGACATCTCATGCCATAGGAAGGGTCTCAGGTTTGGTATAAGCATTGAGATATCACATCTCTGCTATCGGAAGGGTCTCAGGATTGGAATGGGAAGGAGTTGGATATCCCATCTTATGTTATAGGAAGGGTCTCAGGTTTGGTATTAGAAGCATTGAGATATCACATCTCATGCTATAGGAAGGGTCTCAGGATTGGAATGGGAAGGACTTGAATATCACATCTCATGCTATATGGAGGCTCTCACGTTTGGAAAGGGAAGGAGTTGGATATCACATTTCATGTTAGAGGTAGGATCTCAGGTTTGGTATTAGAGGCATTGAATATCACATCTCATGCTATCAGAAGGGTCTCAGGATTGGAATGGGAAGGAGTTGGATATCACATCTCATGCTAAAGGGAGGGTTTCAGGTTTGGAAGGGGAAGCATTTTGATATCACATCTCATGTTATAGGAAGGATCTCAGGTTTGGTATTAGAAGCATTGAGATATCACATCTCATGCTATCGGAAGGATCTCAGGTTTGGTATTAGAGGGATTGAGATATCACATCTCATGCTATCGGAAGGGTATCAGAATTGGATTTGGAAGTAGTTGGATATCCCATCTCATGCTATAGGAAGGGTCTCAGGTTGGAATAGGAAGGAGTTGGATATCACATCTCATGTTATAGGAAGGGTCTCAGGATTGGAATGGGAAATACTTCGATATCACATCTCATGCTATAGGAAGGCTCTCAGGTTTGGAAGGGGAAGGAGTTGGATATCAAATTTCATGTTAGAGGTAGGATCTCAGGTTTGGTATTAGAGGCATTGAGATATCACATCTCATGCTATCAGAAGGGTCTCAGGATTGGAATGGGAAGGAGTTGGATATCACATCTCATGCTAAAGGGAGGGTCTCAGGTTTGAAAGGCGAAGGATTTGGATATCACATCTCGTGTTATAGGAATGATCTCAGGTTTGGTATTAGAAGCATTTAGATATCACATCTCATGCTATCGGAAGGATCTCAGGTTTGGTATTAGAAGCATTGAGATATCAAATCTCATGCTATAGGAAGGGTCTCAGGATTGGAATGGGAAGGAGTTGGATATCACATCTCATGCTATAGGAAGGGTCTCAGGATTGGAATGGGAAGGAGTTTTATATGACATCTCATGCCATAGGAAGGATCTCAGGTTTGGTATTAGAAGCATTGAGACATCACATCTCATGTTATAGGAAGGGTCTCAGGATTGGAATTGGAAGAAGTTGGATATCACATCTCATGCTATAGGAAGGGTCTCAGGTTTGGTATAAGCATTGAGATATCACATCTCATGCTATAGGAAGGGTCTCAGGATTGGAATGGGAAGGAGTTGTATATGACATCTCATGCCATAGGAAGGGTCTCAGGTTTGGTATAAGCATTGAGATATCACATCTCTGCTATCGGAAGGGTCTCAGGATTGGAATGGGAAGGAGTTGGATATCACATCTCTTGCTATAGGAAGGGCCTCAGGTTTTGAATTAGAAGCATTGAGACATCACATCTCATGCTATAGGAAGGGTCTCAGGTCTGGTATAAGCATTGAGATATCACATCTCTGCTATCGGAAGGGTCTCAGGATTGGAATGGGAAGGAGTTGGATATCCCATCTCATGTTATAGGGAGGGTGTCAAGTTTGATATTAGAAGCATTGAGATAACAAATCTCATGATATCGGAAGGGTCTCAGGATTGGAATGGGAAGGAGTTGGATATCACATCTCATGATAAAGTAAGGGTCTAAGGTTTGGAAGGGGAAGGATTTGGATATCACATCTCATGTTAGAGGAAGGGTCTCAGGATTGGAATGGGAAGGAGTTTGATATCACATCTCATGCCATAGTATGGGTCTCAGGTTTGGTAGAAGCATTGAGATATCACATCTCTGCTATTGGAAGGGTCTCAGGATTGGAATGGGAAGGAGTTAGATATCCCATCTTATGTTATAGGAAGGGTCTCAGGTTTGTTATTAGAAGCATTGAGATATCACATCTCATGCTATAGGAAGGGTCTCAGGATTGGAATGGGAAGGACTTGAATATCACATCTCATGCTATATGGAGGCTCTCACGTTTGGAAAGGGAAGGAGTTGGATATCACATTTCATGTTAGAGGTAGGATCTCAGGTTTGGTATTAGAGGCATTGAAAATCACATCTCATGCTATCAGAAGGGTCTCAGGATTGGAATGGGAAGGAGTTGGATATCACATCTCATGCTAAAGGGAGGGTCTCAGGTTTGGAAGGGGAAGGATTTTGATATCACATCTCATGTTATAGGAAGGATCTCAGGTTTGGTATTAGAAGCATTGAGACATCACATCTCATGTTATAGGAAGGGTCTCAGGATTGGAATGGGAAGGAGTTGGATATCACATCTCATGCTATAGGAAGGGTCTCAGGTTTGGTATAAGCATTGAGATATCACATCTCATGCTATAGGAAGGGTCTCAGGATTGGAATGGGAAGGAGTTGTATATGACATCTCATGCCATAGGAAGGGTCTCAGGTTTGGTATAAGCATTGAGATATCACATCTCTGCTATCGGAAGGGTCTCAGGATTGGAATGGGAAGGAGTTGGATATCCCATCTTATGTTATAGGAAGGGTCTCAGGTTTGGTATTAGAAGCATTGAGATATCACATCTCATGCTATAGGAAGGGTCTCAGGATTGGAATGGGAAGGACTTGAATATCACATCTCATGCTATATGGAGGCTCTCACGTTTGGAAAGGGAAGGAGTTGGATATCACATTTCATGTTAGAGGTAGGATCTCAGGTTTGGTATTAGAGGCATTGAATATCACATCTCATGCTATCAGAAGGGTATCAGAATTGGATTTGGAAGTAGTTGGATATCCCATCTCATGCTATAGGAAGGGTCTCAGGTTGGAATGGGAAGGAGTTGGATATCACATCTCATGTTATAGGAAGGGTCTCAGGATTGGAATGGGAAATACTTCGATATCACATCTCATGCTATAGGAAGGCTCTCAGGTTTGGAAGGGGAAGGAGTTGGATATCAAATTTCATGTTAGAGGTAGGATCTCAGGTTTGGTATTAGAGGCATTGAGATATCACATCTCATGCTATCAGAAGGGTCTCAGGATTGGAATGGGAAGGAGTTGGATATCACATCTCATGCTAAAGGGAGGGTCTCAGGTTTGGAAGGCGAAGGATTTGGATATCACATCTCGTGTTATAGGAATGATCTCAGGTTTGGTATTAGAAGCATTGAGATATCACATCTCATGCTATCAGAAGGATCTCAGGTTTGGTATTAGAAGCATTGAGATATCAAATCTCATGCTATAGGAAGGGTCTCAGGATTTGAATGGGAAGGAGTTGGATATCACATCTCATGCAATAGAAAGGGTCTCAGGATTGGAATGGGAAGGAGTTTTATATGACATCTCATGCCATAGGAAGGATCTCAGGTTTGGTCTCAGAAGCATTGAGACATCACATCTCATGTTATAGGAAGGGTCTCAGGATTGGAATGGGAAGAAGTTGGATATCACATCTCATGCTATAGGAAGGGTCTCAGGTTTGGTATAAGCATTGAGATATCACATCTCATGCTATAGGAAGGGTCTCAGGATTGGAATGGGAAGGAGTTGTATATGACATCTCATGCCATAGGAAGGGTCTCAGGTTTGGTATAAGCATTGAGATATCACATCTCTGCTATCGGAAGGGTCTCAGGATTGGAATGGGAAGGAGTTGGATATCACATCTCTTGCTATAGGAAGGGCCTCAGGTTTTGAATTAGAAGCATTGAGACATCACATCTCATGCTATAGGAAGGGTCTCAGGTTTGGTATAAGCATTGAGATATCACATCTCTGCTATCGGAAGGGTCTCAGGATTGGAATGGGAAGGAGTTGGATATCCCATCTCATGTTATATTAAGAGTCTCAGGTTTGGTATTAGAAGCATTGAGATATCACATCTCATGCTATAGGAAGGGTCTCAGGATTGGAATGGGAAGGACTTGGATATCACATCTCATGCTATAGGGAGGGTGTCAAGTTTGATATTAGAAGCATTGAGATAACAAATCTCATGATATCGGAAGGGTCTCAGGATTGGAATGGGAAGGAGTTGGATATCACATCTCATGATAAAGTAAGGGTCTAAGGTTTGGTAGGGGAAGAATTTGGATATCACATCTCATGTTAGAGGAAGGGTCTCAGGATTGGAATGGGAAGGAGTTTGATATCACATCTCATGCCATAGTATGGGTCTCAGGTTTGGTAGAAGCATTGAGATATCAAGTCTCATGGTATAGGAAGGGTCCCCGAATTGGAAAGGGAAGGAGTTGGATATCACATCTCAAGCTATAGGAAGGGTCTCAGGATTGGAATGGGAAGGAGTTTGATATCAGATCTCATGTCATAGTATGGGTCTCAGGTTTGGTAGAAGCATTGGGATATCACATCTCATGCCATCGGAAGGGTATCAGGATTGGATTTGGAAGTAGTTGGATATCCCATTTCATGCTATAGGAAGGGTCTCAGGTTGGAATGGGAAGGAGTTGGATATCACATCTCATGTTATAGGAAGGGTCTCAGGATTGGAATGGGAAATACTTCGATATCACATCTCATGCTATAGGAACGCTCTCAGGTTTGGAAGGGGAAGGAGTTGGATATCAAATTTCATGTTAGAGGTAGGATCTCAGGTTTGGTATTATAGGCATTGAGATATCACATCTCATGCTATCAGAAGGGTCTCAGGATTGGAATGGGAAGGAGTTGGATATCACATCTCATGCTAAAGGGAGGGTCTCAGGTTTGGAAGGCGAAGGATTTGAATATCACATCTCGTGTTATAGGAATGATCTCAGGTTTGGTATTAGAATCATTGAGATATAACATCTCATGCTATCGGAAGGATCTCGGGTTTGGTATTAGAAGCATTGAGATATCAAATCTCATGCTATAGGAAGGGTCTCAGGATTGGAATGGGAAGGAGTTGGATATCACATCTCATGCTATAGGAAGGGTCTCAGGATTGGAATGGGAAGGAGTTTTATATGACATCTCATGCCATAGGAAGGATCTCAGGTTTGGTATTAGAAGCATTGAGACATCACATCTCATGTTATAGGAAGGGTCTCAGGATTGGAATGGGAAGAAGTTGGATATCACATCTCATGCTATAGGAAGGGTCTCAGGTTTGGTATAAGCATTGAGATATCACATCTCATGCTATAGGAAGGGTCTCAGGATTGGAATGGAAGGAGTTGTATATGACATCTCATGCCATAGGAAGGGTCTCAGGTTTGGTATAAGCATTGAGATATCACATCTCTGCTATCGGAAGGGTCTCAGGATTGGAATGGGAAGGAGTTGGATATCACATCTCTTGCTATAGGAAGGGCCTCAGGTTTTGAATTAGAAGCATTGAGACATCACATCTCATGCTATAGGAAGGGTCTCAGGTTTGGTATAAGCATTGAGATATCACATCTCTGCTATCGAAAGTGTCTCAGTATTGGGATGGGAAGGAGTTGAATATCACATCTCATGCTATAGGAAGGGTCTCAGGTTTTGAACGGGAAGGAGTTGGATATCCCAACTCATGTTATAGGACAGGTCTCAGGTTTGGTATTAGAAGCATTGAGATATCACATCACATGCTGTAGGAAGGGTCTCAGGTTTGGAATGGGAAGGAATTGGATATCACATCTCATGTAATAGGAAGGATCTCAGGTTTGGTATTAGAAGCATTGAGATATCACATCTCATGCTATAGGAATGGTCTCAGGATTGGAATGGTAAGAAGTTGGATATTACATTCTTGCCATAGGAAGGGTCTCATGTTTGGAATGGGAAGGAGTTGGATATCACATATGCTATAGGAAGGGTCTCAGGTTTGGAACGGGAAGGAGTTGGATATCACATCTCATGTTATAGGAAGGGTCTCAGGTTTGGTATAAGCATTGAGATATCACATTTCTGCTATCGGAAGTGTCTCAGGATTGAAATGGGAAGGAGTTGGATATCCCATCTCATGTTATAGGACGGGTCTCAGGTTTGGTATTAGAATCATTGAGATATCACATCTCATGCTGTAGGAAGTGTCTAAGGATTGGAATGGGAAGGACTTGGATATCACATCTCATGCTATACGTAGGCTCTCAGGTTTGGAAAGGGAAGGAATTGGATATCACATTTCATGTTAGAGGAAGGATCTCAGGTTTGGTATTAGAGGCATTGAGATATCACATCTCATTCTATAGGAAGGGTCTCACGATTGGAATGGGAAGGAGTTGGATATCACATCTCATGCTATAGCAAGGGTCTCAGGTTTGGTATAAGCATTGAGAGATCACATCTCTGCTATCGGAAGGGTCTCAGGATTGGCATGGGAAGGAGTTGGATATCCCATCTCATGTTATAGGAAGGGTCTCATGTTTGGTATTAGAAGCATTGAGATATCACATCTCATGCTATAGGAAGGATCTCAGGATTGGAATGGGAAGGACTTGGATGTCACATCTCATGCTATAGGGAGGGTCTCAAGTTTGATATTAGAAGCATTGAGATAACAAATCTCATGATATCGGAAGGGTCTCAGGATTGGAATGGGAAGGAGTTGGATATCACATCTCATGATAAAGTAAGGGTCTAAGGTTTGGAAGGGGAAGGATTTGGATATCACATCTCATGTTAGAGGAAGGGTCTCAGGATTGGAATGGGAAGGAGTTTGATATCACATCTCATGCCATAGTATGGGTCTCAGGTTTGGTAGAAGCATTGAGATATCAAGTCTCATGGTATAGGAAGGGTCTCCGAATTGGAAAGGGAAGGAGTTGGATATCACATCTCAAGCTATAGGAAGGGTCTCAGGATTGGAATGGGAAGGAGTTTGATATCAGATCTCATGTCATAGTATGGGTCTCAGGTTTGGTAGAAGCATTGGGATATCACATCTCATGACATCGGAAGGGTATCAGGATTGGATTTGGAAGGAGTTGGATATCCCACCTCATGCTATAGGAAGGGTCTCAGGTTGGAATCGGAAGGAGTTGGATATCACATCTCATGTTATAGGAAGGGTCTCCGGATTGGAATGAGAAGGACTTGGATATCACATCTCATGCTATAGGAAGGCTCTCAGGTTTGGAAAGGGAAGGAGTTGGATATCACATTTCATGTTAGAGGTAGGATCTCAGGTTTGGTATTAGAGGCATTGAGATATCACATCTCATGCTATCAGAAGGGTCTCAGGATTAGAATGGGAACGAGTTGGATATCAAAACTCATGCTAAAGGGAAGGTCTCAGGTTTGGAAGGGGAAGGATTTGGATATCACATCTCATGTTACAGGAAGGATCTCAGGTTTGGTATTAGAAGCATTGAGATATCACATCTCGTGCTATCGGAAGGATCTCAGGTTTGGTATTAGAGGCATTGAGATATCACATCTCATGCTATCGGAAGGGTCTCAAATTGGAATGGGAAGGAGTTGGATATCACATCTCATGCTATAGGAAGGTTCTCAGGTTTGGAACGGGAAGGAGTTGGATATCACATATCATGTTATAGGAAGGGTCTCAGGTTTGGTATAAGAATTGAGATATCACATCTCTGCTATCGAAAGTGTCTCAGTATTGGGATGGGAAGGAGTTGAATATCACATCTCATGCTATAGGAAGGGTCTCAGGTTTTGAACGGGAAGGAGTTGGATATCCCAACTCATGTTATAGGACGGGTCTCAGGTTTGGTATTAGAAGCATTGAGATATCACATCACATGCTGTAGGAAGGGTCTCAGGTTTGGAATGGGAAGGAATTGGATATCACATCTCATGTCATAGGAAGGATCTCAGGTTTGGTATTAGAAGCATTGAGATATCACATCTCATGCTATAGGAATGGTCTCAGGATTGGAATGGTAAGGAGTTGGATATTACATTCTTGCCATAGGAAGGGTCTCATGTTTGGAATGGGAAGGCGTTGGCTATCACATATGCTATAGGAAGGGTCTCAGGTTTGGAAGGGGAAGGAGTTGGATTTCACATCTCATGTTATAGGAAGGGTCTCAGGTTTGGTATAAGAATTGAGATATCACATCTCTGCTATCGGAAGTGTCTCAGGATTGAAATGGGAAGGAGTTGGATATCCCATCTCATGTTATAGGACGGGTCTCAGGTTTGGTATTAGAATCATTGAGATATCACATCTCATGCTGTAGGAAGTGTCTAAGGATTGGAATGGGAAGGACTTGGATATCACATCTCATGCTATACGTAGGCTCTCAGGTTTGGAAAGGGAAGGAATTGGATATCACATTTCATGTTAGAGGAAGGATCTCAGGTTTGGTATTAGAGGCATTGAGATATCACATCTCATTCTATAGGAAGGGTCTCACGATTGGAATGGGAAGGAGTTGGATATCACATCTCATGCTATAGGGAGAGTCTCAGGTTTGGTATAAGCATTGAGATATCACATCTCATGCTATAGGAAGGGTCTCAGGATTGGAATGGGAAGGAGTTGTATATGACATCTCAGGCCATAGCAAGGGTCTCAGGTTTGGTATAAGCATTGAGATATCACATCTCTGCTATCGGAAGGGTCTCAGGATTGGCATGGGAAGGAGTTGGATATCCCATCTCATGTTATAGGAAGGGTCTCAGGTTTGGTATTAGAAGCATTGAGATATCACATCTCATGCTATATGAAGGGTCTCAGGATTGGAATGGGAAGGACTTGGATGTCACATCTCATGCTATAGGGAGGGTCTAAGGTTTGGAAAAGGAAGGATTTGAATATCACATCTCATGTTATAGGAAGCATTGAGATATCACATCTCATGCTATAGGAAGTGTCTCAGGATTGGAATGGGAAGGAGTTTGATATCACATCTCATGCCATGTATGGGTCTCAGGTTTTGCAGAAGCATTGGGATATCACATCTCATGCTATCGGAAGGGTATCAGGATTGGATTTGGAAGGAGTTGGATATCCCATCTCATGCTATAGGAAGGGTCTCAGGTTGGAATGGGAAGGAGTTGGATATCACATCTGATGTTATAGGAAGGGTCTCAGGATTGGAATGGGACGGACTTGGATATCACATCTCATGCTATAGGAAGGCTCTCAGGTTTGGAAGGGGAAGGAGTTGGATATCACATTTCATGTTAGAGGTAGGATCTCAAGTTTGGTAAAGAGGCATTGAGATATCACATCTCATGCTATAAGAAGGGTCTCAGGATTGGAATGGGAAGGAGTTGGATATCACATCTCATGTTATAGGAAAGATCTCAGGTTTGGTATTAGAAGCATTGAGACATCACATCTCATGTTATAGGAAGGGTCTCAGGATTGGAATGGGAAGGACTTGGATATCACATCTCATGCTATAGGAAGGCTCTCAGGTTTGGAAGGGGAAGGAGTTGGATATCACATTTCATGTTAGAGGTAGGATCTCAGGTTTGGTAAAGAGGCATTGAGATAATACATCTCATGCTATCGGAAGGGTCTCAGGATTGGAATGGGAAGGAGTTGGATATCACATCTCATGCTATAGGAAGGGTCTCAGGTTTGGAACAGGAAGGAGTTGGATATCCCATCTCATGTTATAGGAAGAGTCTCAGGTTTGGTATAAGCATTGAAATATCACATCTCTGCAATCGGAAGTGTCTCAGGATTGGGATGGGAAGGAGTTGGATATCACATCTCATGCTATAGGAAGGGTCTCAGGTTTGGTATAAGCATTGAGATATCACATCTCATGCTATAGGAAGGGTCTCAGGATTGGAATGGGAAGGAGTTGTATATGACATCTCATGCCGTAGGAAGGGTCTCAGGTTTGGTATAAGCATTGAGATATCACATCTCTGCTATCGGAAGGGTCTCGGGCTTGGAATGGGAAGGAGTTGGATATCCCATCTCATGTTATAGGAAGAGTCTTAGGTTTGGTATTAGAAGCATTGAGATATCACATCTCATGCTATAGGAAGTGTCTCAGGATTGGAATGGGAAGGACTTGGATATCACATCTCATGCTATAGGGAGGGTCTCAAGTTTGATATTAGAAGCATTGAGATATCACATCTCATGCTATAGGAATGGTCTCAGGATTGGAATGGGAAGGAGTTGGATATCACATCTCATGCTATAGGAAGGGTCTCAGGTTTGGTATAAGCAGTGAGATATAACATATCATGCTATAGGAAGGGTCTCAGGATTGGAATGGGAAGGAGTTGGATATTCCCATCTCATGTTGTAGGAAGGGTCTCAGGATTGGAATGGGAAGGAGTTGGATATCACATCTCATGCTATAGGAAGGGTCTCAGGTTTGGAACGGGAAGGAGTTGGATATCACATCTCATGTTATAGTAAGAGTCTCAGGTTTGGTATAAGCATTGAGATATCACATCTCTGCTATCGGAGGTGTCTCAGGATTGGGATGGGAAGGAATTGGATATCACATCTCATGCTATAGGAAGGGTATCAGGTTTGGAACGGGAAGGAGTTGGATATCCCATCTCATGTTATAGGACGGGTCTCAGGTTTGATATTAGAAGCATTGAGATATCACATCGCATGCTGTAGGAAGGGTCTCAGGTTTGCAATGGGAAGGATTTGAATATCACATATCATGTCATAGGAAGGATCTCAGGTTTGGTATTAGAAGCATTGATATATCACATCTCATGCTATAGGAATGGTCTCAGGATTGGAATGGGTAGGAGTTGGATATTACATTCTTGCTATAAGAAGGGTCTCATGTTTGGAATGGGAAGGAGTTGGATATCACATATGCTATAGGAAGTGTCTCAGGTTTGGAACGGGAATGAGTTGGATATCACATCTCATGTTATAGGAAGGGTCTCAGGTTTGGTATAAGCATTGAGATATCACATCTCTGCTATTGGAAGTGGCTCAGGATTGGAATGGGAAGGAGTTGGATATCCCATCTCATGTTATAGGACGGGTCTCTGGTTTGGTAAGCATTGAGATATCACATCTCATGCTATCGGAAGGGTATCAGGATTGGATTTGGAAGGAGTTGGATATCCCATCTCATGCTATAGGAAGGGTCTCAGGTTGGAATGGGAAGGAGTTGGATATCACATCTGATGTTATAGGAAGGGTCTCAGGATTGGAATGGGACGGACGGGTCTCAGGTTTGGTATTAGAAGCATTGAGATATCAAGTCTCATGGTATAGGAAGGGTCTCAGAATTGGAATGGGAAGGAGTTGGATATCACATCTCAAGCTATAGGAAGGGTCTCAGGATTGGAATGGGAAGGAGTTTGATATCACATCTCATGCCATAGTATGGGTCTCAGGTTTGGTAGAAGCATTGGGATATCACATCTCATGCTATCGGAAGGGTATCAGGATTGGATTTGGAAGGAGTTGGATATCCCATCTCATGCTATAGGAAGGGTCTCAGGTTGGAATGGGAAGGAGTTGGATATCACATCTCATGTTATAGGAAGGGTCTCAGGATTGGAATGGGAAGGACTTGGATATCACATTTCATGTTAGAGGAAGGATCTCAGGTTTGGTGTTAGGAAAGATTTCGTAATTGTAGGGAATTTTCCTTCCATGTGGCAACCCCTAAACTTTTTGCTATTGTTTTTAACCTTGTTCTTGACTTTGCCAGAGAAGTACAGCCTTCTGCCGCACTTCTCTGGGCTTTCGCTCCTTTCTTACGGGGAAACTGACATGCCCTTAAGACAGTCAGTACCGGGGAACGTTGTTTCCTGTAGTTTCTTTTATCGTGTCGCAGCTTTAGTGCAACACGACACAAGAGGGCACTGTAAGCTAAGTTACAGCTCTCTTGGGTCTCTAGCCTTCTACAGGCCCTAGATACTCTTTTAGGATGGTATTTGATCCGTGCAAGTCATTCAGGGACTGGAATGGTGGCAGCGATCGTTTTGTATATTTTGAGCTCCTTTTGCCGTTCTGAGCACGTTTTTGCACTGAACCCAAAATGGTGGCCTGGCTCCCCAAAATGGCCAGACCACGAGGCTCCCTTGTCCTGTCCACTGTCCGTCTTGCTCCCTTCACCTTCCCCAGGTCCAGCGACCCGGGGCCTTCCTTATTTGGGCATGTACTTTCCCGCGAAACACCGATGCTTTCGCGGGCTTCTACATGTCGTTTGTGTGCCTCCAGGGTGTGGGCTGGGATGTCTGGTCCCAATACACATCCTGGGTGCCAGAGAGTCTAGGGTGGTGTGAATGCCTGGGACCACCGTGGTCCGTGATTGGTCCACGTATGGTATGTGTTTTGATGAGCGGATCTCCCATTGGTTCCTCTCCGTTTTGGCGCGAAGGGAACCGTGGATAAGAGGGGGCTGGAAACACCACTACCATGTCGATCTCCTGAGTTCTCACGAACGAAGGAATACAGGAGCCAAGTATCCTGCAACCAAGAGGCTGGACCGAGGAATCGCTGGTGACCCGCTGAAGGAATCCTCCTTTGCACTGCTGTCGTCCGGAGAGCCCCTGTCCTCCTTTGATCGAACCAGAAGGCCTGTACTGGTGCTTCGACCTTTGGAATAGCAGGACCAGCTATTCCCGGCATCTTCAACCATCTCCTGCCAAGTAAGCCTTCGGAAGCGTCTCTGGGCCATCCAGTTGACTGACCAGCTTACAAAGGAGTTTGGCTCTGCAACCGCCGCCAGGTTGTGTTGTATTGCGAGTCCTTGTCACTCTCCCACGCTTCGTGCACTTGGCGTTCCCAGGTCTGAAGGGAGGAGTGTTCATTTGGCTCGAATACACACGGCCGCTCCGTTGTCCTGTGCGGCAAAAAAACTGTGCCGGTTTCGTCGATTGGGACGTCTTTTTGCTCTACACGACTACAAGGCGTTCCCTGCTCTTCTGAACCTGCCAGCTGCTGAAACTAACGTGGAGAAGCCTGGGTCTGCTTGCTTCGGGGACCGGTGAGTAGTATATCTAGGATCTGGTCGCCCTCCTGCAGTATCCCATTGCTTTTCCCTGCTGTGTAAAAACAGCACCCTTTTCGTCCGTACTCGCGCTCTGCTTCTGCCCGCTGTGGAGGCTGCGCTTGAGTTGCGGAACCTGTTCTTCTTCTGCTGTGCACTAACGCGAACTGCCTGACTTCCTCCGAAGAGCTTCCCCTTTTGCCCGTTGGCACCGGCGTGGCAGGTACTTTGAGCACAAGACTCCACTCTTCGCAGGGCTCGGACTTCCATCTAGTTAGGTGCCTATGAAGGCGAACTAAGTCGAAAGCATCATCGCACTGCCTGTTTTCCTTCCCTTTCAGGTGGACTACATATTTCGTGCTTTAAACGCTTGCGACTGTGTATTTGTATATATATTGTGTTGATATGGTATGTGTTGGTTTAATATTGTGATATTGTGATTTTCTCGCTACGGTCGTTGTTTTAAAGGCCTTAAAATAAATGTGTGTATATTTTTGATATAACAACTGTTTGGAGTAGTTTGTTAGCGCTCTTGCTTCGTGTGCTCATTGAGAGCTTTCAGTCACCCTCACCCCTCTTGAGATCTAGTCTTGACCGCCGCGATCGCTACCTTGATTGGTCTGGCTTGTCCAGAGGTTACCCTGTTCCAAGTAATTAGGTTGGCCTTCTGAACTTCTGCGCCACCAGGACAGAGTTCAGAAATCCGTCTTAACAAAATTGGTGTACAGCGGTGGGATACGACTGAAGGTATCCAGTGTTGCGCTCGAACTAGGGCATTTCAGGTTATTCCAACCAGTGCACGTAGTGAATTGTTATAGTATAACTTTAAAAAGGCCATAGTCCTATCACACAGTATGGAAACAAGTACGTTGTTAACTTTAAATGCTTCCAAATCAGAAACGCTGAAAAAGATGTGTGCAGAGAAAGGTGTTTCCTCTCAAGGCACAAAATTGGAAATGATCCAGAGAATCGTGGCGTGGCAAGAAGCGCAGCTTGACGCTATTACTTCTGAGGACAGTGCGGAAGGTGGTGGGGCTGCTCTCACTGGTAGAACCGACGGTTCTGCCACCGCACTGATCCACCGCGACCACGAGGACAGGGAGGACGAGATGTCTAATGTTTCCTCTGCCAGTGCTGATGGGGAGGCTATGCTTGAATTCAAGAAGCAAGAGCTGCGGTTTAGGCAGCAGGAGCTTGAATTCAGCATAGCCAAACTAAAAATCGAACAGGCAGAAAAACAAAAAGACAGGGATCACCAGTTGGAACTGGCCAAGCTTCAGGTTGCAAATGGGTCCACGGGTCCTGGACATGGGTCTGGGGCCTCCTCTCATCCACGGTTTCCAAAAGATCTGCTCAGTGTGTATGAAGAACGGAATGACATTATGGACTGGCTGAATGCGTTTGAGTATGCATGCGAAGTCCAGAAAGTTGACAATGCTGATAAGATTGCGTGGTTGCTCAGTAGACTGCCCCATTCTGGCTGTAGTGCCATTATGGAGATGTCGAAGGCTGAGCGAGCTGATTTCGCAATGTTGAAGCAGACTCTCATTTTAAAGTTTGGGGAGACTCCGGCCCAATATTTAAAGCGTTTTCGAGAGTATAAGAAAAAGGAAGGTGGTACTTGGGTATTTAATGTCGCTGAATCTTTGAAAAACTTAACTGGCTGGGTCGAAGGCTATAAGGTTTCTACCTTCGACGGCATGATAAATCTTGTCATGCTGGAACACATTTTTGCTTCTTCTTCCCCGGAGCTTAAGCAGCATTTGGCCGATTCGAAGGAGATAGATCCTAAGAAGCTGGCCATGGCAGCAGACTTATGGGTGTCACATCGAGTGTCCCATAAGGACAAAACTCATCCTGGTAAGCAGGAGGAGGGGAAAAAGTCCAAAGATATGGAGGGTGGGGAATCTGCTAAATCTTCTTCCCAAAAGGGCCACAAAAAGAAAAACAAGGGTAAGACACAAGAGAACTCACAGGGTAGTGGAGGTCCGCCTCCGAAACAGAACTCCGGTTACAAAAAGCCTCCCTACGTAAACAGACCCATTGGATCTTGTTTTGCTTGTGGAGCAACTGACCATGTGAAGGGGGATCCCCGTTATAAGGTTAGACCTTTGGGGGTCCACTCGGCTAATCTGGCCTTCTCCTCCTACGAGGAAGAAGAGATTACAGGAGCATCCTTCTCCTCAGACTCATTTCCCAGCGGAATAGAGGCTGAGGTAGTTTTAGCGTCCCTGGGTTCCTGGGAGCTTAAAGTCGCAGAGGCGTATGCTAGGATTCCGGATAATACCAAGCACTACTTTAAAGACAGTGTGCTGATCAATGGAGTAGATACTCCAGCTCTTAGGGATAGTGGGTGCAGTCGCACTGTAGTGGATTCTACCTTGGTAGACTCAGAGGAAGTTGCCAGAGCTACTCTGATGCCCACTAAGTTGGCTGACGGCCCCCTCCGTATGTTTCCCGTGATCCCTGTAAATCTTACTTTAAATGGTACAGCAGTTAGGATTCCAGTGAGCATTCAGAGAAACGTCCCGGGAAAGGTCTTACTAGGTAATGATCTCAGAGCTCTAGGGCTCGTAGGAGACACTGCCGAACGACCCTACACACGGTCTCAAGCACGGGCAGCATTGGCCAAGTCCAATACGCCGCCCCAGCCGAAGGGGAAACCCAAGGCGAAAGGAGTCAACAAGTCACGACGAGGGAAAGAGAATATTCCCCCGAGCTCGCCTACCACTGCGGTGGAGGAAGTTGGTCGATCGCCCGAGCCTGACGAGGAAGTGGCGATGCCTGAAGTATTCGACCCCAACGATCATCCTGAACTAAACGACTTGTTAGTTGAAGGAGGTCCTGATAGGGACGAATTCAGTAAAGGCCAACGCGAGTGCCCATCTCTGGAAGGCCTAAGGAGACAGGCCTGCTCCCAGCTTGAGGGTGAACCTCATGGGACGCATAGGATTTATTGGGAAGGTGGACTCCTGTATAGTGAGCCCACAGAGTCTACAGAAGGAGACCATAGGAGGTTGGTGGTTCCCCTTGCTGTTAGACCCTTCCTCCTGCAGTTGGCGCATGAAGTTCCCCTTGCTGGTCACCTTGGTAGGAAGAGGACCAAGCAAAGGTTATCCATGCACTTCTACTGGCCCAAGATGTGGGTGCAAGTAGAAAGTCACTGCAGGAGTTGTGCCTCCTGCCAGTTGTCTGGCAAGGTTGGCGCGACAATCCAAGCTCCGTTGGTACCGCTCCCAGTTGTGGGGGTACCATTTGAAAGGGTAGGGATCGACATCGTTGGTCCCCTTGACCCGCAAACATCCTCGGGCAATAGGTTTATCCTGGTGCTGGTCGACCATGCAACCAGGTATCCTGAGGCCATCCCATTAAAAACCGTAACTGCCAAGTCAGTTGCAAAAGCTTTACTCGGCATATTTACTAGGGTTGGCTTCCCTAAAGAAGTTGTGTCAGATCGTGGCAGCAACTTTATGTCGAAGTATATGCAGGCTATGTGGAAAGAATGTGGGGTAACCTACAAGTTCTCTTCTGCATACCACCCCCAGACCAATGGTCTGGTGGAACGCTTCAACAGAACGTTAAAGAGCATGATTGGGGCTCTGGAGGAGCCCCAGAGAAGAAAATGGGATCTTCTTTTACCATGCTCGCTGTTTGCCTACCGAGAGGTACCACAGGAGGGTGTTGGCTTCAGCCCCTTCGAACTTCTGTTCGGTCATCCCGTACGGGGACCCTTAGCCATTGTCAAGGAGGGATGGGAGATGCCCACTCCCCCTGTTACTACCAATGTAGTTGACTATGTGCTAGGGCTCAGAAAACGGATGGTACTTCTGATGGGCTTGGCTAGTGATAAATTGAAGGCAGGGCAAGCGCTGGTGAAACATTGGTACGACCAGAAAGCTTCCCTCATCACCTTTACACCTGGTCAGCAAGTCCTGATCATGAATCCCATAAGGCCTCGCGCTTTACAGGACAAATGGTCAGGCCCTTACACAGTGGTGGAGCCCCTGGGTGAGGTGAACTATTTAGTGGACCTTGGAAGGCCTGGACAGGCTCCAAAAGTGTTCCACGTAAATAGGCTGAAGGCTTTCGTCCCAAGAGTCGAAATCGCAGCACTGCTACTGGCTTCAGACGTTGAGGAAGAGGAGTCAGAACCTCTCCCCGACCTGTTCCACGGCGGTCCTTCAGATAGCTCCATTGAGGGTGTCCGAGTGGCCCCTCACCTGACTTCTGATCAGCAGGTTGAGGTGAAAAATTTGCTTAGGCAGTTTTCCCCCCTGTTTTCACAGTCGCCTGGTTTGACACCTTGGTGCAAACATAACATTGACACAGGAGACAGTGTACCTACCAAAAGTAGGGGATACAGAATGTCGGATAAAGTACGGTCTTATATTAAGACCGAGGTCAACAAGATGTTAGACCTTGGGGTGATTGAACCCTCTAGTAGTCCTTGGTCCAGCCCTGTGGTCTTGGTTCCAAAGGCAGGCACTTCTGAATTGAGGTTCTGCGTGGATTACAGGGCTCTGAATGCTGTCACCAAGACAGATGCCCACCCCTTGCCTCGAACAGATGAGCTGGTGGATACTTTGGCTGCCTCCAAGTACCTCAGCACGTTTGACCTCACTGCTGGCTATTGGCAAATAGCTTTAGCAGAACATGCCAGGGAGAAGACAGCATTTTCTACTCCAGACGGCCTTTACCAATTCCGGGTAATGCCGTTCGGGTTGAAGAATGCACCTGCCACTTTCCAGAGGCTTGTGAATCATGTGTTGAATGGGTTGGACGAATTCTGTCTTGCATATCTGGACGATATAGCAGTTTTCAGTGCCACCTGGGAAGACCATGTGAAACACCTCGGGATTGTGCTCCAGGCTCTTCAGAAAGCCCACTTGACCATAAAGGCTAGTAAATGCCAGATTGGACAAGGCTCAGTGGTTTACCTTGGACATGAAGTAGGTGGAGGGAGGATACAGCCTCTACCCAGTAAAGTACAAGCAGTACAAGACTGGCCTACCCCCACTACGCAAACCCAAGTGAGAGCCTTCTTAGGACTCACGGGGTCATATCGGAATTTTATGGCAGACTATGGCACCATAGCTGCTCCTCTGACTGCCCTCACAACTCCGAAGAAACCCAAGAAGGTAACTTGGACCGACGAGTGTGAGAAGGCCTTCAATGGCTTGAAAGACTCCTTGTGCCAGGCCCCTGTCCTCAGGGCCCCTGATTATCAAAGACCTTTTATCGTGCAGACGGACGCCTCTGACACTGGGATAGGAGCTGTACTATCACAAGTAGATGAGAAGGGTAAGGAACACCCTATCGGTTTTATTAGTCGCCAGCTTAAGGACAGAGAGCTCAGATGGTCCACGGTAGAGAAAGAATGTTTCTCTGTTGTGTGGGCCCTAAGGAAGCTGAGGCCCTACCTCTATGGGACCCACTTCACTGTGCAAACTGACCATAAGCCGTTAAAGTGGCTAATGAACATGAAGGGGGAGAATCCAAAGTTGCTTAGGTGGTCCATAAGTCTTCAAGGCTTCGACTTCACTATTGAGCATAGGCCAGGTGTCCAACATAGCAATGCTGATGGGTTGTCCAGAATGTTTAACCGACCTGAACATGAGACTCATCCAGGGGTGGATTAGTTCCCCCTGTCCATAGTCTGGGAGGGGCGAGTGTTAGGAAAGATTTCGTAATTGTAGGGAATTTTCCTTCCATGTGGCAACCCCTAAACTTTTTGCTATTGTTTTTAACCTTGTTCTTGACTTTGCCAGAGAAGTACAGCCTTCTGCCGCACTTCTCTGGGCTTTCGCTCCTTTCTTACGGGGAAACTGACATGCCCTTAAGACAGTCAGTACCGGGGAACGTTGTTTCCCGTAGTTTCTTTTATCGTGTCGCAGCTTTAGTGCAACACGACACAAGAGGGCACTGTAAGCTAAGTTACAGCTCTCTTGGGTCTCTAGCCTTCTACAGGCCCTAGATACTCTTTTAGGATGGTATTTGAACGGTGCAAGTCATTCAGGGACTGGAATGGTGGCAGCGATCGTTTTGTATATTTTGAGCTCCTTTTGCCGTTCTGAGCACGTTTTTGCACTGAACCCAAAATGGTGGCCTGGCTCCCCAAAATGGCCAGACCACGAGGCTCCCTTGTCCTGTCCACTGTCCGTCTTGCTCCCTTCACCTTCCCCAGGTCCAGCGACCCGGGGCCTTCCTTATTTGGGCATGTACTTTCCCGCGAAACACCGATGCTTTCGCGGGCTTCTACATGTCGTTTGTGTGCCTCCAGGGTGTGGGCTGGGATGTCTGGTCCCAATACACATCCTGGGTGCCAGAGAGTCTAGGGTGGTGTGAATGCCTGGGACCACCGTGGTCCGTGATTGGTCCACGTATGGTATGTGTTTTGATGAGCGGATCTCCCATTGGTTCCTCTCCGTTTTGGCGCGAAGGGAACCGTGGATAAGAGGGGGCTGGAAACACCACTACCATGTCGATCTCCTGAGTTCTCACGAACGAAGGAATACAGGAGCCAAGTATCCTGCAACCAAGAGGCTGGACCGAGGAATCGCTGGTGACCCGCTGAAGGAATCCTCCTTTGCACTGCTGTCGTCCGGAGAGCCCCTGTCCTCCTTTGATTGAACCAGAAGGCCTGTACTGGTGCTTCGACCTTTGGAATAGCAGGACCAGCTATTCCCGGCATCTTCAACCATCTCCTGCCAAGTAAGCCTTCGGAAGCGTCGCTGGGCCATCCAGTTGACTGACCAGCTTACAAAGGAGTTTGGCTCTGCAACCGCCGCCAGGTTGTGTTGTATTGCGAGTCCTTGTCACTCTCCCACGCTTCGTGCACTTGGCGTTCCCAGGTCTGAAGGGAGGAGTGTTCATTTGGCTCGAATACACACGGCCGCTCCGTTGTCCTGTGCGGCAACAAAACTGTGCCGGTTTCGTCGATTGGGAGGTCTTTTTGCACTACACGACTACAAGGCGTTCCCTGCTCTTCTGAACCTGCCAGCTGCTGAAACTAACGTGGAGAAGCCTGGGTCTGCTTGCTTCGGGGACCGGTGAGTAGTATATCTAGGATCTGGTCGCCCTCCTGCAGTATCCCATTGCTTTTCCCTGCTGTGTAAAAACAGCACCCTTTTCGTCCGTACTCGCGCTCTGCTTCTGCCCGCTGTGGAGGCTGCGCTTGAGTTGCGGAACCTGTTCTTCTTCTGCTGTGCACTAACGCGAACTGCCTGACTTCCTCCGAAGAGCTTCCCCTTTTGCCCGTTGGCACCGGCGTGGCAGGTACTTTGAGCACAAGGCTCCACTCTTCGCAGGGCTCGGACTTCCATCTAGTTAGGTGCCTATGAAGGCGAACTAAGTCGAAAGCATTATCGCACTGCCTGTTTTCCTTCCCTTTCAGGTGGACTACATATTTCGTGCTTTAAACGCTTGCGACTGTGTATTTGTATATATATTGTGTTGATATGGTATGTGTTGGTTTAATATTGTGATATTGTGATTTTCTCGCTACGGTCGTTGTTTTAAAGGCCTTAAAATAAATGTGTGTATATTTTTGATATAACAACTGTTTGGAGTAGTTTGTTAGCGCTCTTGCTTCGTGTGCTCATTGAGAGCTTTCAGTCACCCTCACCCCTCTTGAGATCTAGTCTTGACCGCCGCGATCGCTACCTTGATTGGTCTGGCTTGTTCAGAGGTTACCCTGTTCCAAGTAATTAGGTTGGCCTTCTGAACTTCTGCGCCACCAGGACAGAGTTCAGAAATCCGTCTTAACATTTGGTATTAGAGGCATTGAGATATCACATCTCATGCTATAGGAAGGGTCTCAGGATTGGAATTTAAAGGAGTTGGATATCACATCTCAAGCTATAGGAAGGGTCTCAGGTTTGGTATAAGCATTGAGATATCACATCTCATGCTATAGGAAGGGTCTCAGGATTTTAATGGGAAGGAGTTGGATATCACATCTCATGTTATAGGAAAGATCTCAGGTATGGTATTAGAAGCATTGAGACATCACATCTCATGTTATAGGAAGGGTCTCAGGATTGGAATGGGAAGAAGTTGGATATCACATCTCATGCTATAGGAAGGGTCTCAGGTTTGGTATAAGCATTGAGATATCACATCTCATGCTATAGTCAGGGTCTCAGGTTTGGAAAGGGAAGGAGTTGGATATCACATCTAATGTTAGAGGTAGGATCTCAGGTTTGGTATTAGAGGCATTGAGATAGCAAATCTCATGCTATCAGAAGGGTCTCAGGATTGGAATGGGAAGGAGTTGGATATCACATCTCATGCTAAAGGGAGGGTCTCAGGTTTGGAAGGGGAAGGATTTGGATATCACATCTCATGTTATAGGAAGGATCTCAGGTTTGGTATTAGAAGCATTGAGATATCACATCTCATGCTATCGGAAGTATCTCAGGTTTGGTATTAGAGGTATTGAGATATCACATCTCATGCTATCATAATGGTCTCAGGATTGGAATGGGAAGGAGTTGGATATCACATCTCATGCTAAAGGGAGCGTCTCAGGTTTGGAAGGGGAAGGATTTGGATATCACATATGCTATAGGAAGGGTCTCAGGATTGGAATGGGAAGGAGTTTGATATCACATCTCATGCCATAGTATGGGTCTCAGGTTTGGTAGAAGCATTGGGATATCACATCTCATGCTATCGGAAGGGTATCAGGATTGGATTTGGAAGGAGTTGGATATCCCATCTCATGCTATAGGAAGGGTCTCAGGTTGGAATGGGAAGGAGTTGGATATCACATCTCATGTTATAGGAAGGGTCTCAGGATTGGAATGGGAAGGACTTGGATATCATATCTCATGCTATAGGAAGGCTCTCAGGTTTGGAAGGGGAAGGAGTTGGATATCACATTTCATGTTAGAGGAAGGATCTCAGGTTTGGTATTAGAGGCATTGAGATATCACATCTCATGCTATAGGAAGGGTCTCAGGATTGGAATGGGAAGGAGTTGGATATCACATCTCAAGCTATAGGAAGGGTCTCAGGTTTGGTATAAGCATTGAGATATCACATCTCATGCTATAGGAAGGGTCTCAGGATTGGAATGGGAAGGAGTTGGATATCACATCTCATGTTATAGGAAAGATCTCAGGTTTGGTATTAGAAGCATTGAGACATCACATCTCATGTTATAGGAAGGGTCTCAGGATTGGAATGGGAAGAAGTTGGATATCACATCTCATGCTATAGGAAGGGTCTCAGGTTTGGTATAAGCATTGAGATATCACATCTCATGCTATAGGAAGGGTCTCAGGATTGGAATGGGAAGGAGTTGTATATGACATCTCATGCCATAGAAAGGGTCTCAGGTTTGGTATAAGCATTGAGATATCACATCTCATGCTATAGGAAGGGTCTCAGGATTGGAATGGGAAGGACTTGGATATCACATCTCATGCTATAGGCAGGGTCTCAGGTTTGGAAAGGGAAGGAGTTGGATATCACATTTCATGTTAGAGGTAGGATCTCAGGTTTGGTATTAGAGACATTGAGATAGCAAATCTCATGCTATCAGAAGGGTCTCAGGATTGGAATGGGAAGGAGTAGGATATCACATCTCATGCTAAAGGGAGGGTCTCAGTTTTGGAAGGGGAAGGATTTGGATATCACATCTCATGTTATAGGAAGGATCTCAGGTTTGGTATTAGAAGCATTGAGATATCACATCTCATGCTATCGGAAGTATCTCAGGTTTGGTATTAGAGGTATTGAGATATCACATCTCATGCTATCAAAATGGTCTCAGGATTGGAGTGGGAAGGAGTTGGATATCACATCTCATGCTAAAGGGAGCGTCTCAGGTTTGGAAGGGGAAGGATTTGGATATCACATATGCTATAGGAAGGGTCTCAGGTTTGGAACGGGAAGGAGTTGGATATCACATCTCATACTATAGGAAGGGTCTCAGGTTTGGTATAAGCATTGAGATATCACATCTCCGCTATCGGAAGTGTCTCAGGATTGGAATGGGAAGGAGTTGGATATCCCATCTCATGTTATAGGACGGGTCTCAGGTTTGTTATTAGAATCATTGAGATATCATATTGCATGCTGTAGGAAGGGTCTAAGGATTGGAATGGGAAGGTCTTGGATATCACATCTCATGCTATAGCTAGGCTCTCAGGTTTGGAAAGGGAAGGAGTTGGATATCACATTTCATGTTAGAGGAAGGATCTCAGGTTTGGTATTAGAGGCATTGAGATATCACATCTCATGCTAGAGGAAGGGTCTCAGGATTGGAATGGGAAGGAGTTGGATATCACATCTCATGCTATCGGAAGGGTCTCAGGATTGGAATGGGAAGGAGTTGGATTTCACATCTGATGTTATAAGAAGGATCTCAGGTTTGGTATTAGAAGCATTGAGACATCACATCTCTGCTATCGGAAGGGTCTCAGGATTGGAATGGGAAGGAGTTGGATATCCCATCTCATGTTATAGGAAGAGTCTCAGGTTTGGTATTAGAAGCATTGAGATATTACATCTCATGCTATAGGAAGTGTCTCAGGATTGGAATGGGAAGGAGTTTGATATCACATCTCATGCCATGTATGGGTCTCAGGTTTTGTAGAAGCATTGGGATATCACATCTCATGCTATCGGAAGTTTATCAGGATTGGATTTGGAAGGAGTTGGATATCCCATCTCATGCTATAGGAAGGGTCTCAGGTTGGAATGGGAAGGAGTTGGATATCACATCTGATGTTATAGGAAGGGTCTCAGGATTGGAATGGGACAGACTTGGATATCACATCTCATGCTATAGGAAGGCTCTCAGGTTTGGAAGGGGAAGGAGTTGGATATCACATTTCATGTTAGAGGTAGGATCTCAAGTTTGGTAAAGAGGCATTGAGATATCACATCTAATGCTATAGGAAGGGTCTCAGGATTGGAATGGGAAGGAGTTGGATATCACATCTCATGTTATAGGAAAGATCTCAGGTTTGGTATTAGAAGCATTGAGACATCACATCTCATGTTATAGGAAGGGTCTCAGGATTGGAATGGGAAGGACTTGGATATCACATCTCATGCTATAGGAAGGCTCTCAGGTTTGGAAGGGGAAGGAGTTGGATATCACATTTCATGTTAGAGGTAGGATCTCAGGTTTGGTAAAGAGGCATTGAGATAACACATCTCATGCTATCGGAAGGGTCTCAGGATTGGAATGGGAAGGAGTTGGATATCACATCTCATGCTTTAGGAAGGGTCTCAGGTTTGGAACGGGAAGGAGTTGGATATCCCATCTCATGTTATAGGAAGAGTCTCAGGTTTGGTATAAGCATTGAAATATCACATCTCTGCAATCGGAAGTGTCTCAGGATTGGGATGGGAAGGAGTTGGATATCACATCTCATGCTATAGGAAGGGTCTCAGGTTTGGTATAAGCATTGAGATATCACATCTCTGCTATCGGAAGGGTCTCGGGCTTGGAATGGGAAGGAGTTGGATATCCCATCTCATGTTATAGGAAGAGTCTCAGGTTTGGTATTAGAAGCATTGAGATATCACATCTCATGCTATAGGAAGTGTCTCAGGATTGGAATGGGAAGGACTTGGATATCACATCTCATGCTATAGGGAGGGTCTCAAGTTTGATATTAGAAGCATTGAGATATCACATCTCATGCTATAGGAATGGTCTCAGGATTGGAATGGGAAGGAGTTGGATATCACATCTCATGCTATAGGAAGGGTCTCAGGTTTGGTATAAGCAGTGAGATATAACATCTCATGCTATAGGAAGGGTCTCAGGATTGGAATGGGAAGGAGTTGGATATTCCCATCTCATGTTGTAGGAAGGGTCTCAGGATTGGAATGGGAAGGAGTTGGATATCACATCTCATGCTATAGGAAGGGTCTCAGGTTTGGAACGGGAAGGAGTTGGATATCATATCTCATGTTATAGGAAGAGTCTCAGGTTTGGTATAAGCATTGAGATATCACATCTCTGCTATCGGAGGTGTCTCAGGATTGGGATGGGAAGGAATTGGATATCACATCTTATGCTATAGGAAGGGTATCAGGTTTGGAACGGGAAGGAGTTGGATATCCCATCTCATGTTATAGGACGGGTCTCAGGTTTGTTATTAGAATCATTGAGATATCATATTGCATGCTGTAGGAAGGGTCTAAGGATTGGAATGGGAAGGTCTTGGATATCACATCTCATGCTATAGCTAGGCTCTCAGGTTTGGAAAGGGAAGGAGTTGGATATCACATTTCATGTTAGAGGAAGGATCTCAGGTTTGGTATTAGAGGCATTGAGATATCACATCTCATGCTAGAGGAAGGGTCTCAGGATTGGAATGGGAAGGAGTTGGATATCACATCTCATGCTATCGGAAGGGTCTCAGGATTGGAATGGGAAGGAGTTGGATATCACATCTGATGTTATAGGAAGGATCTCAGGTTTGGTATTAGAAGCATTGAGACATCACATCTCTGCTATCGGAAGGGTCTCAGGATTGGAATGGGAAGGAGTTGGATATCCCATCTCATGTTATAGGAAGAGTCTCAGGTTTAAAACCAAACATGAGAACCATCCTATAACATGAGATGTGAAATCCAAATCCTTCCCTTTCCAAACCTGAGACCCTTCCTATAGCTTGAGATGTGATATCAAACTCCTTCCCATTCCAATCCTGTGATAGCTTGAGATGTGATATCCAACTCCTTCCCATTCCAAACTTGAGACCCTTCCAATAGCATGAAATGTGATATCTCAATGCTTCTAATATCAAAACTGAGACCCTCCCTATAGCATGAGATGTGATATCTAAGTCCTTCCCATTCCTATTGTAGGGTATTTTGTGGAGATTTGGGGCCTGACGGTATTTTCTTACCGCCGAAAAATAACTTAGCAACAATCACTCCTTGTATTCAGATTGGGCCATGTACAACAATAATACAGTGGACATGCATTATTTCAGCACACAGACATGCGTGGTTGGTATAGATTTTTCGTGTAATCACTAGAGAGACCTCAGGCTTGCATTTCAGGAACACCACATTTTCATTTTTAGTGTGCCACCATGGGCAATTTCTCTCTGTCTTATCTACGGCAGCGAGCTATCATGTGGTATTTTCACTATCTTATATACGGTAGTGAACTATGTCCCGGGCCTCCCTTTTTGTCGGCTCATAGACCTCCGACAAACTACAACACACACAGTTAGTTATAATTGCTCATACTGAATTACATTGTGCACACGGCTGCAACCAAACCTGATGTTTAGCTACCTTGAAAATGACAATTGCACTGTCTAAACATCTCCCCACATCATCAGCACTGTATTGGTAAATATAAAACACACCACCCGTCTGCTTTCAAATATTTTTGTGTATTATAAAAGTTGCATTTAAACACGATCTCACTCTTTACAGAAATAAATAAAATAGCACAGTAACAGCATTATCTGTGATAAACTGAAAAGAGAGTGGCGGAGACAAGAACTCAATTTGCAACATTAAACACGTGAGTAAAGCACGGGAATCTCCTTTCCTACACTGACTGAATATTCTCGTACACACTCAGCCCCCACACTTCTGTAATTACCTTATCTGTTCAGCATGAATTTTTCTCCGGCTATTCTCTTTCTGAATTTGGCTCCCTTGAAGATTAACCCCAGTGAAAACAAGCGTCTGTCGTTCTCAAACGGGGTTATTGCCTGGAATTCTCAGCTTTTGCAGCAGGAATGCTTCAGCCAGGAAACAGGTCCTTCTCTCAGCTCTGCCAAATCTCGATTGTCCTCCCCCTCTCCTCAAGCTTCCCCAGCAAAACTCTAATCACTGCCTCTAGCATGATACTTGCTATGACGCTGCTCCAATCAGAATCAATCATGCCATCTCCTCCCTCACTACACAATGGCTTATTTCTACAATAACAATTTGTAACCAACTGATTTCCTGTTCCTTCGAGTCCTTTGCTTCCTGTAGTTATGTGGACAGAGCAGCAGAGAAAACGAAAAAAAAAATGAATGTGCGTTTAAAAGTTCACTTTCAGAGTAGGCCTAATTCTGCAGTGGAGACACATTTTTATTAGTGGGTTATGTTAAGTGCAGTTTTATTAGTCAGGTTAGTTATTAATGAGGTTAGTTATTAATTTTCAAATGTGTCTCTTGCACCATAGGCATTTCAGGTGAAAAACAGTGTGCATTTTTAAATGTGCACGTGTGCTTTTAACTGTAAAATAGATTTGCTTTACTTATATGTCCATGTTACTCTGGCGACACATATAGCAATGCACCACACCCATGTGGTGGTGCTGCAAAAAAAAAATTGCTACCTGTGCAGTAGTGCTGTACTCTGTGCTGTAACACGCCAAATATCCTTACACTATCCTGAGACCCTTCCGATAGCAGAGATGTGATATCTCAATGCTTATACCAAACCTGAGACCCTTCCTATGGCATGAGATGTGATATCCAACTCCTTCCCATTCCAATCTTGAGACCCTTCCTATAGCATGAGATGTGATATCTCAAAGCTTCTAATACCAAACCTGGGACCCGTCCTATAACATGAGATATGATATCCAAATCCTTCCCCTTCCAAACCTGAGACCCTTCCTAAAGCAAGAGATGTGATATCCAAATCCTTCCCATTCCAATCCTGAGACCCTTCCATTAACATGAGATGTGATATCTGTTAAGACGGATTTCTGAACTCTGTCCTGGCGGCGCAGAAGTTCAGAAGGCCAACCTAATTACTTGGAACAGGGTAACCTCTGGACAAGCCAGACCAATCAGGGTAGCGATCGCGGCGGTCAAGACTAGGTCTCAAGAGGGGTGAGGGTGACTGAAAGCCCGCAATGAGCACACAAAGCAAGGACACTTACAAACTACTCCAAACAGGTGTTATATTAAAAATATATACACATTTATTCCAAGGCCTTTAAAACAATGACCGTAGCGAGAAATCACAATACAACTCTAGTAACCCAACACATACCATACCAATACAATATATATATACAAATACAAACAAGTCTCAAGCGTTAGATGCACGAAATGTGTAGTCCACCTAAACGGGAAGGAAAACAGGCAGTGCGAAATAATGCTTAGACCCAGTCCGCCTTCAGAGGCACCTAACTAAAAGGAAGTCCGAGCTCTACGAAGAGTGGAGCCTTGTGCTCAAAAGTACCTGCACACGCTGGTGCCAACGAGCAAAAGGAGAGTCTCTTCGAGGGAAATCAGGCAGTTCAGTTTAGTGCACAAATGAAGAACAGTGTTCCGCGACTCAAGCGCAGCCTCCACTGTGGGCAGAAGCAGAGCGCGAGTATGGAAAGGCGTGCTGTTTTGACACAGCAGGGAAAAGCTATGGGCTCCAGCAGGAGGGCGTCCAGTTCCTAGCTATGCTACTCACCGGTCCCCGATGCAAGCAGACCCAGGCTTCTCCGCGTCAGTTTCAGTCGCTGGCAGGTTCAGAAGAGCAGGGGATGTCTCGTCGTCGTGTTGAGTCTGCAGCAGCAGAGTTGAGTAAAAGACGTCCCAAACGAAGGAACCCGCACAGTTTGTTACCACAGCAGGGCAACGGAGCGGCCGTGTGTATCTGAGCCAAATGTCCACTACTCACTTCAGACCTGGGAACGCCAAGTGTACGAATCGTGTGAGAGTGACAAGGACTCGAAATACTACACAACCTGGCGGCGGTTACAGAGCAAGACTCCTGTGTAGGCTGGTCAGTCTGCTGGATGGCCCAGAGACGCTTCCGAAGGCTTACTAGCAGGAGATGGTGAAGATGCCGAGAATAGCTGTCCCCGCTATTCCAAGGGTCGAAGTACCAGTACAGGCCTTCTGGTTCGATCAAAGGTGAAAAGGGTTTCACAAGGCGACAGCAGTGCAGAGGAGCAGTCCTTCAGCGGGTCACAAGCGATTCCTCGGTTCAGCCTCTTGGTTGCAGGATACTTGGCTCCTGTATTCCTTCGTTAGTGAGAACTCAGGAGATCGACATGGTAGTGGTGTTTCCAGCCCCCTCTTATCCACGGTTCCCTTCACGCCAAAACGGAGGGGACCCAATGGGAGATCCGCTCATCAACACTCACACCATACGTGGACCTATCACGGACCACGGTGGTCCCAGGCATTCATACCACCCTAGACTCTCTGGCACCCAGGATGTGTATTGGGACCAGACATCCCAGCCCACATCCTGGAGGCACACACCAGGCATGTAGAAGCCTGTGAAAGCATCCGTGTTTCGCGGGAAAGTACATGCCCAAATAAGGAAGGCCCCGGGTCGGCTCGACCTGGGGAAGGTGAAGGGAGCAAGACGGTCAGCGGACAGGACAAAGGAGCCTCGTGGTCTGGCCATTTTGGGAGCCAGGCCACCATTTTGGGTTAAGCGCGAGAAACGCGCCTAAAACGCCAAAAGGAGCTCAAAACACAAGAAACGATCGCTGCCACCATTCCCGTCCGTGAATCACTTGCACCGATCAGTTACAATCCTAAACGAGTATATAGGGCCTGTAGAAGGCTAGAGACCCAAGAGAGCAGTAACTTAGCTTACAGTGCCCTCTTGTGTCATGTTGCACGAAAGCCGCAACATGATAAAAGAAACTATGGAAAACAGCGTTTCCTGGTACTGACTGTTTTAAGGGCATGTCAGTTTCCCCGTAAGAATGGAGCGAAAGCCCAGAGGAGTGCGGCAGAAGGCTGCACTTCTCTGGCAAAGTCGAGAACAAGGTGAAAAACAACAGCAAAAAGTTTAGGGGTTGCCACATGGAAGGAAAATTACCTACAATTACGAAATCTTTCCTAACACTCGCCCCTCCCAGACTATGGACAGGGGGAACTAATCCACCCCTGGATGAGTCTCTTGTTCAGGTCGGTTAAACATTCTGGACAACCCATCAGCATTGCTATGTTGGACACCTGGCCTATGCTCAATAGTGAAGTCGAAGCCTTGAAGACTTATGGACCACCTAAGCAACTTTGGATTCTCCCCCTTCATGTTCATTAGCCACTTTAACGGCTTATGGTCAGTTTCCACAGTGAAGTAGGTCCCATAGAGGTAGGGCCTCAGCTTCCTTAGGGCCCACACAACAGAGAAACATTCTTTCTCCACTGTGGACCCTCGGAGCTCTCTGTCCTTAAGCTGGCGACTAATAAAACCAATAGGGTGTTCCTTACCCTTCTCATCTACTTATGATAGTACAGCTCCTATCCCAGTGTCAGAGGCGTCCGTCTGCACGATAAAAGGTCTTTGATAATCAGGGGCCCTGAGGACAGGGGCCTGGCACAAGGAGTCTTTTAAGCCATTGAAGGCCTTCTCACACTCGTCGGTCCAGGTTACCTTCTTGGGTTTCTTCGGAGTGGTGAGGGCAGTCAGAGGGGCAGCTATGGTGCCATAGTCTGCCACAAAATTGCGGTAATACCCCGTGAGTCCTAAGAAGGCCCTCACTTGGGTCTGTCTAGTGGGGGTAGGCCAGTCTTGTACTTCTTGTACTTTACTGGGAAGAGGCTGTATCCTCCCTCCACCTACTTCATGTCCAAGGTAAACCACTGAGCCTTGTCCAATCTGGCATTTACTAGCCTTTATGGTCAAGTGTGCTTTCTGAAGAGCCTGGAGCACAATCCCGAGGTGTTTCACATGGTCTTCCCAGGTGGCACTGAAAACTGCTATATCGTCCAGATATGCAAGACAGAATTCGTCTAACCCATTCAAAACATGATTCACAAGCCTCTGGAAAGTGGCAGGTGCATTCTTCAACCCAAACGGCATTACCCGGAATTGGTAAAGGCCGTCTGGAGTAGAAAACGCTGTCTTCTCCTTGGCATGTTCTGCTAAAGCTATTTGCCAATAGCAAGCAGTGAGGTCAAACGTGCTGAGGTACTTGGAGGCACCCAAAGTATCCACCAGCTCATCTGTTCGAGGCAAGGGGTGTGCATCTGTCTTGGTGACAGCATTCAAAGCCCTGTAGTCCACGCAGAACCTCAATTCAGAAGTGCCTGCCTTTGGAACCAAAACCACAGGGCTGGACCAAGGACTACTAGAGGGTTCAATCACCCCAAGGTCTAACATCTTGTTGACCTAGGTCTTAATATAAGACCGTACTTTGTCTGACATCCTGTATCCCCTACTTTTGGTAGGTACACTGTCTCCTGTGTCTATGTTATGTTTGCACCAAGATGTCAAACCAGGCGACTGTGAAAACAGGGGGGAAAACTGCCTAAGCAAACTTTTCACCTCCGCCTGCTGATCAGAAGTCAAGTGAGGGGCCACTCGGACACCCTCGAAGGAGCTATCTGAAGGACCGCTTTGGAACAGGTCGGGGAGAGGTTCAGACTCCTCTTCCTCAACATCTGAAGCCAGTAGCAGTGCTGCGATTTCGACTCTTGGGACGAAAGCCTTCAGCCTATTCATGTGAAACGCTTTTGGAGCCCGTCCAGGCCTTCCAAGGTCCACTAAATAGTTAACCTCACCCAGGGGCTCCACCACTCTGTAAGGGCCTGACCATTTGTCCTGTAAAGCTCGAGGCCTTATGGGAATCATGATCAGGACTTGCTGACCAGGTGTAAAGTTGATGAGGGAAGCTTTCTGGTCGTACCAATGTTTCACCAGCGCTTGTCCTGCCTTCAATTTATCACTAGCCAAGCCCATCAGAAGTACCACCCGTTTTCTGAGCCCTAGCACATAATCAACTACGTTGGTAGTAACAGGGGGAGTGGGCATCTCCCATCCCTCTTTGACTATGGCTAAGGGTCCCCGTACAGGATGACCGAACAGAAGTTCGAAGGGGCTGAAGCCAACACCCTCCTGTGGTACCTCTCGGTAGGCGAACAGTAAGCATGGTAAAAGAAGATCCCATTTTCTTCTCTGAGGCTCTTCCAGAGCCCCAATCATGCTCTTTAACGTTCTGTTGAAACGTTCCACCAGACCATTGGTATGGGGGTGGTATGCAGAAGAGAACTTGTAGGTGACCCCACATTCTTTCCACATAGCCTGCATATACTTCGACATAAAGTTGCTGCCACGATCCGACACAACTTCTTTAGGGAAGCCAACCCTAGTAAATATGCCAAGTAAAGCTTTTGCAACTGACTTGGCAGTTACAGTTTTCAATGGGATGGCCTCAGGATATCTGGTTGCATGGTCGACCAGCACCAGGATAAACCTATTGCCCGAGGATGTTTGCGGGTCAAGGGGACCAACGATGTCGATCCCTACCCTTTCGAATGGTACCCCCACAACTGGGAGTGGTACCAATGGAGCTTGGATTGTCGAGCCAACCTTACCAGATAACTGGCAGGAGGCACAACTCCTGCAGTGACTTGCTACTTGCACCCCCATCTTGGGCCAGTAGAAGTGCATGGATAACCTTTGCTTGGTCCTCTTAATACCAAGGTGACCAGCAAGGGGCACTTCATGCGCCAACTGCAGGAGGAAGGGTCTTAAAGCAAGGGGAACCACCAACCTCCTATGGTCTCCTTCTGTAGACTCTGTGGGCTCACTATACAGGAGTCCACCTTCCCAATAAATCCTATGCGTCCCAGGAGGTTCACCCTCAACCTGGGAGCAGGCCTGTCTCCTTAGGCCTTCCAGAGATGGGCACTCACGTTGGCCTTTACTGAATTTGTCCCTATCAGGACCACCTTCTACTAACAAGTCTTTTAGTTCAGGATGGTCATTGGGGTCAAATACTTCAGGCATAGCCACCTCCTCGTCAGGCCCGGGCGATTGACCAACTTCCTCCACCGCAGTGGTAGGCGAGCTCGGGGGAATATTCTCTTTCCCCCGTCGGGACTTGTTGACTCCTTTCGCCTTGGGTTTCCCCTTCGGCTGGGGCGGCGTATTGGACTTGGCCAATGCTGCCCGTGCTTGAGACCGTGTGTAGGGTCTTTCGGCAGTGTCTCCTACGAGCCCTAGAGCTCTGAGATCATTGCCCAACAAGACCTTTCCCGGGACGTTTCTCTGAATGCTCACTGGAATCCTAACTGCTGTACCATTTAAAGTTAGATTAACAGGGATCACGGGAAACATACGGAGGGGGCCGTCAGCCAACTTAGTGGGCATCAGAGTAGCTCTGGCAACTTCCTCTGAGTCTACCAAGGTAGAATCCACTACAGTTCGACTGCACCCACTATCCCTAAGAGCTGGAGTATCCACTCCATTGATCAGCACACTGTCTTTAAAGTAGTGCTTGGTATTATCCGGAATCCTAGCATACGCCTCTGCGACTTTAGGCTCCCAGGAACCCAGGGACACTAAAACTACCTCAGCCTCTATTCCGCTGGGAAATGAGTCTGAGGAGAAGGATGCTCCTGTAATCTCTTCTTCCTCGTAGGAGGAGAAGGCCAGATTAGCGGAGTGGACCCCCAAAGGTCTAACCTTACAACGGGGATCCCCCTTCACATGGTCAGTTGCTCCACAAGAAAAACAAGCCCCATTGGGTCTGTTTACGTAGGGAGGCTTATTATAACCAGAGTTCTGTTTCGGAGGCGAACCTCCACTACCCTGTGAGTTCTCGTATGGCTTACCCTTATTTTTCTTTTTGTGGCCCTTATGGGAAGAAGATTTAGCAGATTCCCCACCCTCCATATCTTTGGACTTTTTCCCTTCCTCCTGCTTACCAGGATGAGTTTTGTCCTTATGGGACACTCGATGTGACACCCATAAGTCTGCTGCAATGGCCAGCTTCTTAGGATCTATCTCCTTCGAATCGGCCAAATGCTGCTTAAGCTCCGGGGAAGAAGAAGCAAAAATGTGTTCCAGCATGACCAGATTGATCATGCCTTCGAAGGTAGAAACCTTATAACCTTCAACCCAGCCAGTCAAGTTTTTCAGGGACTCAGCTACATACGACACCCAAGTACCACCTTCCTTTTTCTTATACTCTCTAAACCTTTTCAAATATTGGGTCGGAGTCTTCCCAAACTTTAAAATGAGAGTCTGCTTCAACATTGCAAAATCAGCGCGCTCAGCCTTCGACATTTCCATAATGGCACTGCAACCAGAATGGGGCAGTCTGCTGAGTAACCATGCAATCTTATCCGCATTATCAACCTCTTGAACCTCGCATGCATACTCAAACGCATTCAACCAGTCCATAATGTCATTTCGTTCCTCATACACACTGAGCAGATCTTTTGGAAACCGTGGATGAGAGGAAGCCCCAGAACCATGTCCAGGACCCTTGGACCCATTTGCGAACTGAAGCTTGGCCAGTTCCAACTGGTGATCCCTGTCTTTTTGTTTTTCTGCCTGGTCGATTTTCAGTTTGGCTATGCTGAATTCAAGCTCCTGCTGCCTAAACCGCAGCTCTTGCTTCTTGAATTCTAGCATAGCCTCCCCATCAACACTGGCAGAGGAAACGTTAGACATTACATCCTCCCTGTCCTCGTGGTCGTGATGGATCAGTGCAGCGGCAGAACCGTCGGTTCTGCCAGTGAGAGCAGCCCCACCACCTTCTGCACTGTCCTCGGAAGTTATAGCGTCAAGCTGCGCTTCTTGCCACGCCACGATTCTCTGGATCATTTCCAATTTAGTGCCTTGAGAGGAAACCCCTCTCTCCGCACACATCTTCTTCAATGTTTCAGATTTCGAAGCATTTAAAGTTAATAAAGTATTCGTTTCCATACTGTTGATAGGACTATGGCCTTTTTAACGTTATATTCAATACTTTACTGCGTGTCCTGGTTGGAATAACCTGAAAACGCCTTAGCTCGTGCGCAACACTGGATACCTTCAGTCGTATCCCACCGCTGCCACCAATTTGTTAAGACGGATTTCTGAACTCTGTCCTGGTGGCGCAGAAGTTCAGAAGGCCAACCTAATTACTTGGAACAGGGTAACCTCTGGACAAGCCAGACCAATCAAGGTAGCGATCGCGGCGGTCAAGACTAGGTCTCAAGAGGGGTGAGGGTGACTGAAAGCCCGCAATGAGCACACAAAGCAAGAGCGCTTACAAACTACTCCAAACAGTTGTTTATATCAAAAATAGATACACATTTATTATAAGGCCTTGAAACTAATAACCACAGTAAAAGCAGCAATATACAACGATATTAAACCAACACATACACTATCCACCCAATATATATACAGAATACACAGTTTCACAGCATTAGCAGCACGAAATATGTTATCCACCTGCAGGGGAAGGAAAACAGGCAGTGCGAACCAATGCGTGTGATATGTCCGCCTTCTGAGGCCCCTAACTAGATGGTAGTCCAATCCCTACGAAGAGTGGAGCCTAGCGCTCAAAAGTACCTGCACACGCCGGTGCCAATGGGCAGAAGGTGAAGCTCTTCGGAGGACGTTGAACAGCTCTGTAGGGAGCTCTAATGAAGGAGAACACGGTCCGCGACTCTAGCGCAGCCTCCACTGTGAGGCAGAAGCAGGGCGCGAGTACGGACAAGGGGTGCTGTATTTACAGCGGGGAAAAGCAAGGGGCACTGCAGGAGGGCGACCAGATCCTAGCTAATCTACTCACCGGTCCCCGAAGCAAGCAGGCCCGAGCTTCTCCTCGATAGATGCAGCTTCTGGCAGGTTCTGAAGAGCAGGGAACGTCTCGTCGTCGTGCAGAGTAAAAAGACGTCCCGATCGAAGAAACAAGCACAGTTTTGTCGCCACAGCAGGGCAACGGAACGGCCGGGTGTATTCAAGCCAAACGAGCACTGCTCACCTCTAGCTTAGGGTTGCTAAGCAAACGAAGCGTGTGAGCGTGCCCCGGACTCAGAATACCACCCAACCTGTCGGCGATTACAGAGCAGGCCTCCTTAGTAAGCTGGTCAGTCAACTGGATGGCCCAGAGACACTTCCGAAGGCTTACAGCAGGAGTTGATGAAGGTGCCGGGAATAGCTGGTCCTGCTATTCCAATAGGTCGAAGCGCCAGTACAGGCCTTCTTGTTCGATCTTAGGTGGAAAGGGCTTCACCGGACGACAGCAATGAGGAGCAGAAGTTCTTCAGGGGGTCACCAGCGATTCCTCGGTCCAGCCTCGTGTTCGCAGGATACTTGGCTCCTGTATCCCTGGGTTCGTAAGAACTCAGGAGATCGACATGGTAGTGGTGTTTCCAGCTCCCTCTTATCCACGGTTCCCTTCGCGCCAAAACGGAGGGGAGCCAATGGGAGATCCGCTCATCAACACACATACCATACGTGGACCAATCACGGACCACAGTGGTCCCAGGCATTCACACCACCCTAGACTCTCTGGCACCCAGGATGTGTATTGGGACCAGACAGCCCAGCCCACATCCTGGGGGCACTCAAACGACATGTAGAAGCCCGCGAAAGCAACCGTGTTTCGCGGGAAACTACATGCCCAAATAAGGAAGGCCCCGGGTCGCCTGACCCGGGGGAAGGTAAAGGGAGCAAGACGGACAGTGGACGAGACAAAGGAGCCTCGTGGTCCGGCCATTTTGGGTAGCCGGGCCACCCTTTTGTGTTCGCGGCAAAAAGGTGCTCAGAACGGCAAAAGGAGCTCAAAATAAACCAAATGATCGCTGCCACCAGCCCAGTCCCTGAATGACTTGCACCGATCCAAAAACCATCCTACAAGAGTGTCTAGGGTCTGTAGAAGGCTAGAGACCCAAGAGAGCTGTAACTAGCTTACAGTGCCCTCTTGTGTCGTGTTGCACTAAAATGGCGACACGATAAAAGAAACTACGGGAAACAGCGTTCCCCGGTACTGACTGTCTTAAGGGCATGTCAGTTTCCCCGTAAGAAAGGAGCGAAAGCCCAGAGGAGTACAGCAGAAGGCTGCACTTCTCTGGCAAAGTCAAGAAAACAGGTTGAAAACAATAGCAAAAAGTTTAGGGGTTGCCACATGGAAGGAAAGTTCCCTACAATAACGAAATCTTTCCTAACATCCAACTCCTTCCCATTCCAACCTGAGACCCTTCCTATAGCATGAGATGGGATATCCAACTCCTTCCAAATCCAATCCTGATACCCTTCCGATAGCATGTGATGTGATATCCCAATGCTTCTACAAAACCTGAGACCCATACATGGCATGAGATGTGATATCAAACTCCTTCCCATTCCAATCCTGAGACCCTTCCTATAGCTTGAGATGTGATATCCAACTCCTTCCCATTCCGATTCTGAGACCCTTCCCAAAGCATGAGATGTGATATCTCAATGCTTCTAATACCAAACCTGAGACCCTTCCTATAACATGAGATGTGATATCCAAGTCCTTCCCATTACAATCCTGAGACCCTTCCTATCGCATGAGATGTGATATCTCAATGCTTCTAATACCAAACCAGAGACCCTTCCTATAACATGAGATGTGATATCCAAGTCCTTCCCATTCCAATTCTGAGACACGTCCTATACCATGAGATGTGATATCTCAATGCTTCTAATACCAAACCTGAGACCCTTCCTATAACGAGATGGGATATCCAACTCCTTCCCATTCCAATCCTGAGACCCTTCCGATAGCAGAGATGTGATATCTCAATGCTTATACCAAACCTGAGACCCTTCTTATGGCATGAGATGTCATATACAACTCCTTCCGATTCCAAACCTGAGACCCTTCCTATAGCATGAGATGGGATATCTCAATGCTTATACCAAACCTGAGACCCTTCCTATAGCATGAGATGTGATATCCATCTCCTTCCCATTCCAATCCTGAGACCCTTCCTATAGCTTCAGATGTGATATCCAACTCCTTCCCATTCCAATCCTGAGACCCTTCCTATAGCTTGAGATGTGATATCCAATTCCTTCCCATTCCAATCCTGAGACCTTTCCTATAGCATGAGATGTGATATCTCAATGCTTCTAATACCAAACCTGAGATCCTTCCTATAACATGAGATGTGATCTCCAAATCCTTCCCCTTCCAAACCTGAGACCCTCCCTTTAGCATGAGATGTGATATCCGACTCCTTCCCATTCCAATCCTGAGACCCTTCTGATAGCATGAGATGTGACATCTCAATGCCTCTAATACCAAACCTGAGATCCTTCCGATAGCATGAGATGTGATATCTCAATGCTTCTAATACCAAACCTGAGATCCTTCCTATAACATGAGATGTGATATCCAAGTCCTTCCCATTCCAATACTGAGACCCTTCCTATAGCTTGAGATGTGATATCCAACTCCTTCCCATTCCAATTCTGAGACCCGACCTATACCATGAGATGTGATATCTCAATGCTTCTAATACCAAACCTGAGACCCTTCCTATAACGAGATGGGATATCCAACTCCTTCCCATTCCAATCCTGAGACCCTTCAGATAGCAGAGATGTGATATCTCAATGCTTATACCAAACCTGAGACCCTTCCTATGGCATGAGATGTCATATACGACTCCTTCCGATTCCAAACCTGAGACCCTTCCTATAGCATGAGATGGGATATCTCAATGCTTATACCAAACCTGAGACCCTTCCTATAGCATGAGATGGGATATCCAACTCCTTCGAGATCCAATCCTGATACCCTTCCGATAGCATGAGATGTGATATCTCAATGCTAATACCAAACCTGAGATCCTTCCTGTAACATGAGATGTGATATCCAAATACTTCCCCTTCCAAACCCGAGACCCACATGAGATGTGATATCCAACTCCTTCCCATTCCAATCCCGAGACCCTTATGATAGCATGAGATGTGATATCTCAATGCCTCTAATACCAAACCTGAGATCCTTCCGATAGCATGAGATCTGATATCTCAATGCTTCTAATACCAAACCTGAGATCCTTCCTATAATATGAGATGTGATATCCAAATCCTTCCCCCTCCAAACCTGAGAACCTCCCTTTAGCATGAGATGTGATATCCGACTCTTTCCCATTCCAATCCTGAGACCCTTCTGATAGCATGAGATGTGATGTCTCAATGCTTCTAATACCAAACCTGAGACCCTTCCTATAACATGAGATGTGATATCTCAATGCTTCTAATACCCAACCTGAGACCCTCCCTTTAGCATGAGATGTGATATCCGACTCCTTCCCATTCCAATCCTGAGACCCTTCTGATATCATGAGATGTGATATCTCAATGCCTCTAATACCAAACCTGAGATCCTTCCGATAGCATGAGATGTTATATCTCAATGCTTCTAATACCAAACCTGAGATCCTTCCTATAACATGAGATGTGATATCCAAATCCTTCCTCTTCCAAACCTGAGACCCTCCCTTTAGCATGAGATGTGATATCCAACTCCTTCCCATTCTGATCCTGAGATCCTTCTGATAGCATGAGATGTGATATCTCAATGCCTCTAATACCAAACCTGAGATCCTACCTCTAACATGTAATGTGATATCCAACTCCTTCCCCTCCCAAACCTGAGAGCCTTCCTATAGCATGAGATGTGATATCCAAGTCCTTCCCATTCCAATCCTGAGACCCTTCCTATAACATGAGATGTGATATCCAACTCCTTCCCATTCCAACCTGAGACCCTTCCTATAGCATGAGATGGGATATCCAACTTCTTCCAAATCCAATCCTGATACCCTTCTGATAGCATGAGATGTGATATCCCAATGCTTCTACAAAATCTGAGACCCATACATGGCATGAGATTTGATATCAAACTCCTTCCCATTCCAATCCTGAGACCCTTCCTATAGCTTGAGATGTGATATCCAACTCCTTCCCATTCCAATTCTGAGACCCTTCCCATAGCATGAGATGTGATATCTCAATGCTTCTAGTACCAAACCTGAGACCCTTCCTATAACATGAGATGTGATATCCAAGTCCTTCCCATTCCAATCCTGAGACCCTTCCTATAGCATGAGATGTGATATCTCAATGCTTCTAATACCAAACCTGGGACCCTTCCTATAACATGAGATGTGATATCCAAGTCCTTCCCATTCCAATCCTGAGACCCTTCCTATAGCTTGAGATGTGATATCCAACTCCTTCCCATTCCAATTCTGAAACCCGTCCTATACCATGAGATGTGATATCTCAATGCTTCTAATACCAAACCTGAGACCCTTCCTTTAACGAGATGGGATATCCAACTCCTTCCCATTCCAATCCTGAGACCCTTCCGATAGCAGAGATGTGATATCTCAATGCTTATACCAAACCTGAGACCCTTCCTATGGCATGAGATGTCATATACAACTCCTTCCGATTCCAAACCTGAGACCCTTCCTATAGAATGAGATGGGATATCTCAATGCTTATACCAAACCTGAGACCCTTCCTATAGCATGAGATGTGATATCCAACTCCTTCCCATTCCAATCCTGAGACCCTTCCTATAGCTTGAGATGTGATATCCAACTCCATCCGATTCCAATTCTGAGACCCTTCCTATAGCTTGAGATGTGATATCCAACTCCTTCCCATTCCAATCCTGAGACCCTTCTGATATCATGAGATGTGATATCTCAATGCCTCTAATACCAAACCTGAGATCCTTCCGATAGCATGAGATGTTATATCTCAATGCTTCTAATACCAAACCTGAGATCCTTCCTATAACATGAGATGTGATATCCAAATCCTTCCTCTTCCAAACCTGAGACCCTCCCTTTAGCATGAGATGTGATATCCAACTCCTTCCCATTCTGATCCTGAGATCCTTCTGATAGCATGAGATGTGATATCTCAATGCCTCTAATACCAAACCTGAGATCCTACCTCTAACATGTAATGTGATATCCAAATCCTTCCCCTTCCAAACCTGAGAGCCTTCCTATAGCATGAGATGTGATATCCAAGTCCTTCCCATTCCAATCCTGAGACCCTTCCTATAACATGAGATGTGATATCCATCTCCTTCCCATTCCAACCTGAGACCCTTCCTATAGCATGAGATGGGATATCCAACTTCTTCCAAATCCAATCCTGATACCCTTCCGATAGCATGAGATGTGATATCCCAATGCTTCTACAAAACCTGCGACCCATACATGGCATGAGATTTGATATCAAACTCCTTCCCATTCCAATCCTGAGACCCTTCCTATAGCTTGAGATGTGATATCCAACTCCTTCCCATTCCAATTCTGAGACCCTTCCCATAGCATGAGATGTGATATCTCAATGCTTCTAATACCAAACCTGAGACCCTTCCTATAACATGAGATGTGATATCCAAGTCCTTCCCATTCCAATCCTGAGACCCTTCCTATAGCATGAGATGTGATATCTCAATGCTTCTAATACCAAACCTGAGACCCTTCCTATAACATGATATGTGATATCCAAGTCCTTCCCATTCCAATCCTGAGACCCTTCCTATAGCTTGAGATGTGATATCCAACTCCTTCCCATTCCAATTCTGAAACCCGTCCTATACCATGAGATGTGATATCTCAATGCTTCTAATACCAAACCTGAGACCCATCCTATAACATGAGATGTGATATCCAAGTCCTTCCCATTCCAATCCTAAAACCCTTCCTATAGCATGAGATGTGATATCTCAATGCTTCTAATACCAAACCTGAGACCCTTCCTATAACATGAGATGTGATATCCAAGTCCTTCCCATTCCAATCCCGAGACCCTTCCTATAGCTTGAGATGTGATATCCAACTCCTTCCCATTCCAATTCTGAGACCCGTCCTATACCATGAGATGTGATATCTCAATGCTTCTAATACCAAACCTGAGACCCTTCCTATAACGAGATGGGATATCCAACTCCTTCCCATTCCAATCCTGAGACCCTTCCGATAGCAGAGATGTGATATCTCAATGCTTATACCAAACCTGAGACCCTTCCTATGGCATGAGATGTCATATACAACTCCTTCCGATTCCAAACCTGAGACCCTTCCTATAGCATCAGATGGGATATCTCAATGCTAATACCAAACCTGAGGTCCTTCCTATAACATGAGATGTGATATCCAAATCCTTCCCCTTCCAAACCCGAGACCCTCCCTTTAGCATGAGATGTGATATCCAACTCCTTCCCATTCCAATCCCGAGACCCTTCTGATAGCATGAGATGTGATATCTCAATGCCTCTAATACGAAACCTGAGATCCTTCCGATAGCATGAGATGTGATATCTCAATGCTTCTAATACCAAACCTGAGATCCTTCCTATAACATGAGATGTGATATCCAAATCCTTCCCCTTCCAAACCTGAGACCCTCCCTTTAGCATGAGATGTGATATCCGACTCCTTCCCATTCCAATCCTGAGACCCTTCTGATAGCATGAGATGTGATATCTCAATGCCTCTAATACCAAACCTGAGATCCTTCCTATAACATGAGATGTGATATCTCAATGCTTCTAATACCAAACCTGAGACCCTCCCTTTAGCATGAGATGTGATATCCGACTCCTTCCCATTCCAATCCTGAGACCCTTCTGATAGCATGAGATGTTATATCTCAATGCCTCTAATACCAAACCTGAGATCCTTCCGATAGCATGAGATGTGATATCTCAATGCATCTAATACCAAACCTGAGATCCTTCCTATAACATGAGATGTGATATCCAAATCCTTCCCCTTCCAAACCTGAGACCCTCCCTTTAGCATTAGATGTGATATCCAACTCCTTCCCATTCCGCTCCTGAGATCCTTCTGATAGCATGAGATGTGATATCTCAATGCCTCTAATACCAAACCTGAGATCCTACCTCTAACATGTAATGTGATATCCAACTCCTTCCCCTTCCAAACCTGAGAGCCTTCCTATAGCATGAGATGTGATATCCAAGTCCTTCCCATTCCAATCCTGAGACCCTTCCTATAACATGAGATGTGATATCCAACTCCTTCCCATTCCAACCTGAGACCCTTCCTATAGCATGAGATGGGATATCCAACTCCTTCCAAATCCAATCCTGATACCCTTCCGATAGCATGAGATGTGATATCCCAATGCTTCTACAAAACCTGAGACCCATACATGGCATGAGATGTGATATCAAACTCCTTCCCATTCCAATCCTGAGACCCTTCCTATAGCTTGAGATGTGATATCCAACTCCTTCCCATGCCAATTCTGAGACCCTTCCCATAGCATGAGATATGATATCTCAATGCTTCTAATACCAAACCTGAGACCCTTCCTATAACATGAGATGTGATATCCAAGTCCTTCCCATTCCAATCCTGAGACCCTTCCTATAGCATGAGATGTGATATCTCAATGCTTCTAATACCAAACCTGAGATCCTTCCTATAACATGAGATGTGATATCCAAGTCCTTCCCATTCCAATACTGAGACCCTTCCTATAGCTTGAGATGTGATATCCAACTCCTTCCCATTCCAATTCTGAGACCCGTCCTATACCATGAGATGTGATATCTCAATGCTTCTAATACCAAACCTGAGACCCTTCCTATAACGAGATGGGATATCCAACTCCTTCCCATTCCAATCCTGAGACCCTTCAGATAGCAGAGATGTGATATCTCAATGCTTATACCAAACCTGAGACCCTTCCTATGGCATGAGATGTCATATACGACTCCTTCCGATTCCAAACCTGAGACCCTTCCTATAGCATGAGATGGGATATCTCAATGCTTATACCAAACCTGAGACCCTTCCTATAGCATGAGATGGGATATCCAACTCCTTCCAGATCCAATCCTGATACCCTTCCGATAGCATGAGATGTGATATCTCAATGCTAATACCAAACCTGAGATCCTTCCTGTAACATGAGATGTGATATCCAAATACTTCCCCTTCCAAACCCGAGACCCACATGAGATGTGATATCCAACTCCTTCCCATTCCAATCCCGAGACCCTTCTGATAGCATGAGATGTGATATCTCAATGCCTCTAATACCAAACCTGAGATCCTTCCGATAGCATGAGATCTGATATCTCAATGCTTCTAATACCAAACCTGAGATCCTTCCTATAACATGAGATGTGATATCCAAATCCTTCCCCTTCCAAACCTGAGACCCTCCCTTTAGCATGAGATGTGATATCCAACTCCTTCCCATTCCGATCCTGAAATCCTTCTGATAGCATGAGATGTGATATCTCAATGCCTCTAATACCAAACCTGAGATCCTACCTCTAACATGTAATGTGATATCCAACTCCTTCCCCTTCCAAACCTGAGAGCCTTCCTATAGCATGAGATGTGTTATCCAAGTCCTTCCCATTCCAATCCTGAGACCCTTCCTATAACATGAGATGTGATATCCAACTCCTTCCCATTCCAACCTGAGACCCTTCCTATAGCATGAGATGGGATATCCAACTCCTTCCAAATCCAATCCTGATACCCTTCCGATAGCATGAGATGTGATATCCCAATGCTTCTACAAAACCTGAGACCCATACATGACATGAGATGTGATATCAAACTCCTTCCCATTCCAATCCTGAGACCCTTCCTATAGCTTGAGATGTGATATCCAACTCCTTCCCATTCCAATTCTGAGACCCTTCCCATAGCATGAGATGTGATATCTCAATGCTTCTAATACCAAACCTGAGACCCTTCCTATAACATGAGATGTGATATCCAAGTCCTTCCCATTCCAATCCTGAGACCCTTCCTATAGCATGAGATGTGATATCTCAATGCTTCTAATACCAAACCTGAGATCCTTCCTATAACATGAGATGTGATATCCAAGTCCTTCCCATTCCAATACTGAGACCCTTCCTATAGCTTGAGATGTGATATCCAACTCCTTCCCATTCCAATTCTGAGGCCCGTCCTATACCATGAGATGTGATATCTCAATGCTTCTAATACCAAACCTGAGACCCTTCCTATAACGAGATGGGATATCCAACTCCTTCCCATTCCAATCCTGAGACCCTTCAGATAGCAGAGATGTGATATCTCAATGCTTATACCAAACCTGAGACCCTTCCTATGGCATGAGATGTCATATACGACTCCTTCCGATTCCAAACCTGAGACCCTTCCTATAGCATGAGATGGGATATCTCAATGCTTATACCAAACCTGAGACCCTTCCTATAGCATGAGATGGGATATCCAACTCCTTCGAGATCCAATCCTGATACCCTTCCGATAGCATGAGATGTGATATCTCAATGCTAATACCAAACCTGAGATCCTTCCTGTAACATGAGATGTGATATCCAAATACTTCCCCTTCCAAACCCGAGACCCACATGAGATGTGATATCCAACTCCTTCCCATTCCAATCCCGAGACCCTTATGATAGCATGAGATGTGATATCTCAATGCCTCTAATACCAAACCTGAGATCCTTCCGATAGCATGAGATCTGATATCTCAATGCTTCTAATACCAAACCTGAGATCCTTCCTATAACATGAGATGTGATATCCAAATCCTTCCCCTTCCAAACCTGAGAACCTCCCTTTAGCATGAGATGTGATATCCGACTCTTTCCCATTCCAATCCTGAGACCCTTCTGATAGCATGAGATGTGATGTCTCAATGCTTCTAATACCAAACCTGAGACCCTTCCTATAACATGAGATGTGATATCTCAATGCTTCTAATACCCAACCTGAGACCCTCCCTTTAGCATGAGATGTGATATCCGACTCCTTCCCATTCCAATCCTGAGACCCTTCTGATATCATGAGATGTGATATCTCAATGCCTCTAATACCAAACCTGAGATCCTTCCGATAGCATGAGATGTTATATCTCAATGCTTCTAATACCAAACCTGAGATCCTTCCTATAACATGAGATGTGATATCCAAATCCTTCCTCTTCCAAACCTGAGACCCTCCCTTTAGCATGAGATGTGATATCCAACTCCTTCCCATTCTGATCCTGAGATCCTTCTGATAGCATGAGATGTGATATCTCAATGCCTCTAATACCAAACCTGAGATCCTACCTCTAACATGTAATGTGATATCCAACTCCTTCCCCTCCCAAACCTGAGAGCCTTCCTATAGCATGAGATGTGATATCCAAGTCCTTCCCATTCCAATCCTGAGACCCTTCCTATAACATGAGATGTGATATCCAACTCCTTCCCATTCCAACCTGAGACCCTTCCTATAGCATGAGATGGGATATCCAACTTCTTCCAAATCCAATCCTGATACCCTTCTGATAGCATGAGATGTGATATCCCAATGCTTCTACAAAATCTGAGACCCATACATGGCATGAGATTTGATATCAAACTCCTTCCCATTCCAATCCTGAGACCCTTCCTATAGCTTGAGATGTGATATCCAACTCCTTCCCATTCCAATTCTGAGACCCTTCCCATAGCATGAGATGTGATATCTCAATGCTTCTAATACCAAACCTGAGACCCTTCCTATAACATGAGATGTGATATCCAAGTCCTTCCCATTCCAATCCTGAGACCCTTCCTATAGCATGAGATGTGATATCTCAATGCTTCTAATACCAAACCTGAGACCCTTCCTATAACATGAGATGTGATATCCAAGTCCGTCCCATTCCAATCCTGAGACCCTTCCTATAGCTTGAGATGTGATATCCAACTCCTTCCCATTCCAATTCTGAAACCCGTCCTATACCATGAGATGTGATATCTCAATGCTTCTAATACCAAACCTGAGACCCTTCCTTTAACGAGATGGGATATCCAACTCCTTCCCATTCCAATCCTGAGACCCTTCCGATAGCAGAGATGTGATATCTCAATGCTTATACCAAACCTGAGACCCTTCCTATGGCATGAGATGTCATATACAACTCCTTCCGATTCCAAACCTGAGACCCTTCCTATAGAATGAGATGGGATATCTCAATGCTTATACCAAACCTGAGACCCTTCCTATAGCATGAGATGTGATATCCAACTCCTTCCCATTCCAATCCTGAGACCCTTCCTATAGCTTGAGATGTGATATCCAACTCCATCCGATTCCAATCCTGAGACCCTTCCTATAGCTTGAGATGTGATATCCAACTCCTTCCCATTCCAATCCTGAGACCCTTCCTATAGCATGAGATGTGATATCTCAATGCTTCTAATAGCAAACCTGAGATCCATCCTATAACATGAGATGTGATATCCAAATCCTTCCACTTCCAAACCTGAGGCCCTCCATTTAGCATGAGATGTGATATCCGACTCCTTCCCATTCCAATCCTGAGACCCTTCGGATAGCATGAGATGTGATATCTCAATGCCTCTAATACCAAACCTGAGATCCTTCCGATAGCATGAGATCTGATATCTCAATGCTTCTAATACCAAACCTGAGATCCTTCCTATAACATGAGATGTGATATCCAAATCCTTCCCCTTCCAAACCTGAGAACCTCCCTTTAGCATGAGATGTGATATCCGACTCTTTCCCATTCCAATCCTGAGACCCTTCTGATAGCATGAGATGTGATGTCTCAATGCTTCTAATACCAAACCTGAGACCCTTCCTATAACATGAGATGTGATATCTCAATGCTTCTAATACCCAACCTGAGACCCTCCCTTTAGCATGAGATGTGATATCCGACTCCTTCCCATTCCAATCCTGAGACCCTTCTGATATCATGAGATGTGATATCTCAATGCCTCTAATACCAAACCTGAGATCCTTCCGATAGCATGAGATGTTATATCTCAATGCTTCTAATACCAAACCTGAGATCCTTCCTATAACATGAGATGTGATATCCAAATCCTTCCTCTTCCAAACCTGAGACCCTCCCTTTAGCATGAGATGTGATATCCAACTCCTTCCCATTCTGATCCTGAGATCCTTCTGATAGCATGAGATGTGATATCTCAATGCCTCTAATACCAAACCTGAGATCCTACCTCTAACATGTAATGTGATATCCAACTCCTTCCCCTTCCAAACCTGAGAGCCTTCCTATAGCATGAGATGTGATATCCAAGTCCTTCCCATTCCAATCCTGAGACCCTTCCTATAACATGAGATGTGATATCCAACTCCTTCCCATTCCAACCTGAGACCCTTCCTATAGCATGAGATGGGATATCCAACTTCTTCCAAATCCAATCCTGATACCCTTCCGATAGCATGAGATGTGATATCCCAATGCTTCTACAAAACCTGAGACCCATACATGGCATGAGATTTGATATCAAACTCCTTCCCATTCCAATCCTGAGACCCTTCCTATAGCTTGAGATGTGATATCCAACTCCTTCCCATTCCAATTCTGAGACCCTTCCCATAGCATGAGATGTGATATCTCAAAGCTTCTAATACCAAACCTGAGACCCTTCCTATAACATGAGATGTGATATCCAAGTCCTTCCCATTCCAATCCTGAGACCCTTCCTATAGCATGAGATGTGATATATCAATGCTTCTAATACCAAACCTGAGACCCTTCCTATAACATGAGATGTGATATCCAAGTCCTTCCCATTCCAATCCTGAGACCCTTCCTATAGCTTGAGATGTGATATCCAACTCCTTCCCATTCCAATTCTGAAACCCGTCCTATACCATGAGATGTGATATCTCAATGCTTCTAATACCAAACCTGAGACCCTTCCTATAACGAGATGGGATATCCAACTCCTTCCCATTCCAATCCTGAGACCCTTCCGATAGCAGAGATGTGATATCTCAATGCTTATACCAAACCTGAGACCCTTCCTATGGCATGAGATGTCATATACAACTCCTTCCGATTCCAAACCTGAGACCCTTCCTATAGAATGAGATGGGATATCTCAATGCTTATACCAAACCTGAGACCCTTCCTATAGCATGAGATGTGATATCCAACTCCTTCCCATTCCAATCCTGAGACCCTTCCTATAGCTTGAGATGTGATATCCAACTCCTTCCGATTGCAATCCTGAGACCCTTCCTATAGCTTGAGATGTGATATCCAACTCCTTCCCATTCCAATCCTGAGACCCTTCCTATAGCATGAGATGTGATATCTCAATGCTTCTAATACCAAACCTGAGATCCTTCCTATAACATGAGATGTGATATCCAAATTCTTCCACTTCCAAACCTGAGGCCCTCCATTTAGCATGAGATGTGATATCCGACTCCTTCCCATTCCAATCCTGAGACCCTTCGGATAGCATGAGATGTGATATCTCAATGCCTCTAATACCAAACCTGAGATCCTTCCGATAGCATGAGATGTGATATCTCAATGCTTCTAATACCAAACCTGAGATCCTTCCTATAACATGAGATGTGATCTCCAAATCCTTCCCCTTCCAAACCTGAGACCCTCCCTTTAGCATGAGATGTGATATCCAACTCCTTCCCATTCCAATCCTGAGACCCTTCTGATAGCATGAGATGTGATATCTCAATGCCTCTAATACCAAACCTGAGATCCTTCCTCTAACATGAAATGTGATATCCAACTCCTTCCCCTTCCAAACCTGAGAGCCTTCCTATAGCATGAGATGTGATATCCAAGTCCTTCCCATTCCAATCCTGAGACCCTTCTTATAACATGAGATGTGATATCCAACTCCTTCCCATTCCAACCTGAGACCCTTCCTATAGCATGAGATGGGATATCCAACTCCTTCCAGATCCAATCCTGATACCCTTCCGATAGCATGAGATGTGATATCCCAATGCTTCTACAAAACCTGAGACCCATACATGGCATGAGATGTGATATCAAACTCCTTCCCATTCCAATCCTGAGACCCTTCCTATAGCTTGAGATGTGATATCCAACTCCTTCCCATTCCAATTCTGAGACCCGTTCTATACCATGAGACTTGATATCTCAATGCTTCTAATACCAAACCTGAGACCGGTCCTATAACATGAGATGTGATATCCAAATCCTTCCCCTTCCAAACCTTAGACCCTTCCTTTATCATGAGATGTGATATCCAGGACCTTCCCATTCCAATCCTGAGAACCTTCTGATAGCATGAGATGGGATATCCAACTCCTTCCAGATCCAATCCTGATACCCTTCCGATAGCATGACATGTGATATCCCAATGCTTCTACAAAACCTGAGACCCATACATGGCATGAGATGTGATATCAAACTCCTTCCCATTCCAATCCTGAAACCCTTCCTATAGATTGAGATGTGATATCCAACTGCTTCCCATTCCAATTCTGAGACCCGTCCTATACCATGATACTTGATATCTCAATGCTTCTAATACCAAACCTGAGACCGGTCCTATAACATGAGATGTGATATCCAAATCCTTCCCCTTCCAAACCTTAGACCCTTCCTTTATGATGAGATGTGATATCCAAGTCCTTCCCATTCCAATCCAGAGACCCTTCCTATAGCATGAGATGTGATATCTCAATGCTTCTAATACCAAACCTGAGACCCTTCCTATAACATGAGATGTGATATCCAAGTCCTTCCCATTCCAATATTGAGACCCTTCCTATAGCATGAGATGTGATATCTTAATGCTTCTAATACCAAACCTGAGACCCTTCCTATAACATGAGATGTGATATCCAAGTCCTTCCCATTCCAATCCGGAGACCCTTCCTATAGTTTGAGATGTGATATCCAACTCCTTCCCATTCCAATTCTGAGACCTGTCCTATACCATGAGATGTGATATCTCAATGCTTCTAATACCAAACCTGAGATCCTTCCTATAACGAGATGGGATATCCAACTCCTTCCCATTCCAATCCTGAGACCCTTCCGATAGCAGAGATGTGATATCTCAATGCTTATACCAAACCTGAGACCCTTCCTATGGCATGAGATGTCATATACAACTCCTTCCGATTCCAAACCTGAGACCCTTCCTATAGCATCAGATGGGATATCTCAATGCTAATACCAAACCTGAGATCCTTCCTATAACATGAGATGTGATATCCAAATCCTTCCCCTTCCAAACCCGAGACCCTCCCTTTAGCATGAGATGTGATATCCAACTCCTTCCCATTCCAATCCCGAGACCCTTCTGATAGCATGAGATGTGATATCTCAATGCCTCTAATACCAAACCTGAGATCCTTCCGATAGCATGAGATGTGATATCTCAATGCTTCTAATACCAAACCTAAGATCCTTCCCATAACATGAGATGTGATATCCAAATCCTTCCCCTTCCAAACCTGAGACCCTCCCTTTAGCATGAGATGTGATATCCGACTCCTTCCCATTCCAATCCTGAAACCCTTCTGATAGCATGAGATGTGATATCTCAATGCCTCTAATACCAAACCTGAGTTCCTTCCTATAACATGAGATGTGATATCTCAATGCTTCTAATAGTAAACCTGAGACCCTCCCTTTAGCATGAGATGTGATATCCGACTCCTTCCCATTCCAATCCTGAGACCCTTCTGATATCATGAGATGTGATATCTCAATGCCTCTAATACCAAACCTGAGATCCTTCCGATAGCATGAGATGTGATATCTCAATGTGTCTAATACCAAACCTGAGATCCTTCCTATAACATGAGATGTGATATCCAAATCCTTCCCCTTCCAAACCTGAGACCCTCCCTTTAGCATGAGATGTGATATCCAACTCCTTCCCATTCCGATCCTGAGATCCTTCTGTTAGCATGAGATGTGATATCTCAATGCCTCTAATACCAAACCTGAGATCCTACCTCTAACATGTAATGTGATATCCAACTCCTTCCCCTTCCAAACCTGAGAGCCTTCCTATAGCATGAGATGTGATATCCAAGTCCTTCCCATTCCAATCCTGAGACCCTTCCTATAACATGAGATGTGATATCCAACTCCTTCCCATTCCAACCTGAGACCCTTCCTATATCATGAGATGGGATATCCAACTCCTTCCAAATCCAATCCTGATACCCTTCCGATAGCATGAGATGTGATATCCCAATGCTTCTACAAAACCTGAGACCCATACATCGCATGAGATGTGATATCAAACTCCTTCCCATTCCAATCCTGAGACCCTTCCTATAGCTTGAGATGTGATATCCAACTCCTTCCCATTCCAATTCTGAGACCCTTCCTATAGCATGAGATGTGATATCTCAATGCTTCTAATACCAAACCTGAGACCCTTCCTATAACATGAGATGTGATATCTAACTCCTTCCCATTCCAATTCTGAGACCCGTCCTATACCATGAGATGTGATATCTCAATGCTTCTAATACCAAACCTGAGACCCTTCCTATAACGAGATGGGATATCCAACTCCTTCCCATTCCAATCCTGAGACCCTTCCGATAGCAGAGATGTGATATCTCAATGCTTATACCAAACCTGAGACCCTACCTATGGCATGAGATGTCATATACAACTCCTTCCGATTCCAAACCTGAGACCCTTCCTATAGCATGAGATGGGATATCTCAATGCTAATACCAAACCTGAGACCCTTCCTATAGCATGAGATGTGATATCCAACTCCTTCCCATTCCAATCCTGAGACCCTTACTATAGATTGAGATGTGATATCCAACTCCTTCCCATTCCAATCCTGAGACCCTTTCTATAGCTTGAGATGTGATATCCAACTCCTTCCCATTCCAATCCTGAGACCCTTCCTATAGCATGAGATGTGATATCTCAATGCTTCTAATACCAAACCTGAGATCCTTCCTATAACATGAGATGTGATATCCAAATCCTTCCACTTCCAAACCTGAGACCCTCCCTTTAGCATGAGATGTGATATCCGACTCCTTCCCATTCCAATCCTGAGACCCTTCTGATAGCATGAGATGTGATATCTCAATGCCTCTAATACCAAACCTGAGATCCTTCCGATAGCATGAGATGTGATATCTCAATGCTTCTAATACAAAACCTGAGATCCTTCCTATAACATGAGATGTGATATCCAAATCCTTCCCCTTCCAAACCTGAGACCCTCCCTTTAGCATGAGATGTGATATCCAACTCCTTCCCATTCCAATCCTGAGACCCTTCTGATAGCATGAGATGTGATATCTCAATGCCTCTAATACCAAACCTGAGATCCTACCTCTAACATGAAATGTGATATCCAACTCCTTCCCCTTCCAAACCTGAGAGCCTTCCTATAGCATGAGATGTGATATCCAAGTCCTTCCCATTCCAATCCTGAGACCCTTCCTATAACATGAGATGTGATATCCAACTCCTTCCAAATCCAATCCTGATACCCTTCCGATAGCATGAGATGTGATATCCCAATGCTTCTACAAAACCTGAGACCCATACATGGCATGAGATGTGATATCAAACTCCTTCCCATTCCAATCCTGAGACACTTCCTATAGCATCAGATGTGATATCTCAATGCTTCTAATACCAAACCTGAGACTCTTCCTATAACATGAGATGGGATATCCAACTCCTTCCCATTCCAATCCTGAGACCCTTCCGATAGCAGAGATGTGATATCTCAATGCTTATACCAAACCTGAGACCCTTCCTATGGCATGAGATGTCATATACAACTCCTTCCCATTCCAATCCTGAGACCCTTCCTATAGCATGAGATGTGATATCTCAATGCTTCTAATACCAAACCTGAGATCCTTCCTATAACATGAGATGTGATATCCAACTCCTTCCCATTCCAATCCTGAGACCCTTCCTATAGCATGAGATGTGACATCTCAATGCTTATACCACACCTGAGACCCTTCCTATAGCATGAGATGTGATATCCAACTCCTTCCCATTCCAATCCTGAGACCCTTCCTATAGCATGAGATGTGATATCTCAATGCCTCTAATACCAAACCTGAGATCCTTCCTCTAACATGAAATGTGATATCCAACTCCTTCCCTTTCCAAACCTGAGAGCCTACCTATAGCATGAGATGTGATATTCAAGTCCTTCCCATTCCAATCCTTAGACCCTTCCTACAGCATGCAATACGATATCTCAATGATTCTAATAACAAACCTGAGACCCGTCCTATAACATGAGATGGGATATCCAACTCCTTCCCATTCCAATCCTGAGACACTTCCGATAGCAGAGATGTGATATCTCAATGCTTATACCAAACCTGAGACCCTTCCTATAGCATGAGATGTAATATCCAACTCCTTCCCATTCCAATCCTGAGACCCTTCCTACAGCATGCGATGTGATATCTCAATGCTTATACCAAACCTGAGACCCTTCCTATGGCATGAGATGTCATATACAACTCCTTCCGATTCCAAACCTGAGACCCTTCCTATAGCATCAGATGGGATATCTCAATGCTAATACCAAACCTGAGATCCTTCCTATAACATGAGATGTGATATCCAAATCCTTCCCCTTCCAAACCCGAGACCCTCCCTTTAGCATGAGATGTGATATCCAACTCCTTCCCATTCCAATCCCGAGACCCTTCTGATAGCATGAGATGTGATATCTCAATGCCTCTAATACCAAACCTGAGATCCTTCCGATAGCATGAGATGTGATATCTCAATGCTTCTAATACCAAACCTAAGATCCTTCCCATAACATGAGATGTGATATCCAAATCCTTCCCCTTCCAAACCTGAGACCCTCCCTTTAGCATGAGATGTGATATCCGACTCCTTCCCATTCCAATCCTGAAACCCTTCTGATAGCATGAGATGTGATATCTCAATGCCTCTAATACCAAACCTGAGTTCCTTCCTATAACATGAGATGTGATATCTCAATGCTTCTAATAGTAAACCTGAGACCCTCCCTTTAGCATGAGATGTGATATCCGACTCCTTCCCATTCCAATCCTGAGACCCTTCTGATATCATGAGATGTGATATCTCAATGCCTCTAATACCAAACCTGAGATCCTTCCGATAGCATGAGATGTGATATCTCAATGTGTCTAATACCAAACCTGAGATCCTTCCTATAACATGAGATGTGATATCCAAATCCTTCCCCTTCCAAACCTGAGACCCTCCCTTTAGCATGAGATGTGATATCCAACTCCTTCCCATTCCGATCCTGAGATCCTTCTGTTAGCATGAGATGTGATATCTCAATGCCTCTAATACCAAACCTGAGATCCTACCTCTAACATGTAATGTGATATCCAACTCCTTCCCCTTCCAAACCTGAGAGCCTTCCTATAGCATGAGATGTGATATCCAAGTCCTTCCCATTCCAATCCTGAGACCCTTCCTATAACATGAGATGTGATATCCAACTCCTTCCCATTCCAACCTGAGACCCTTCCTATATCATGAGATGGGATATCCAACTCCTTCCAAATCCAATCCTGATACCCTTCCGATAGCATGAGATGTGATATCCCAATGCTTCTACAAAACCTGAGACCCATACATCGCATGAGATGTGATATCAAACTCCTTCCCATTCCAATCCTGAGACCCTTCCTATAGCTTGAGATGTGATATCCAACTCCTTCCCATTCCAATTCTGAGACCCTTCCTATAGCATGAGATGTGATATCTCAATGCTTCTAATACCAAACCTGAGACCCTTCCTATAACATGAGATGTGTTATCCAAGTCCTTCCCATTCCAATCCTGAGACCCTTCCTATAGCATGAGATGTGATATCTCAATGCTTCTAATACCAAACCTGAGACCCTTCCTATATCATGAGATGTGATATCCAAGTCCTTCCCATTCCAATCCTGAGACCCTTCCTATAGCTTGAGATGTGATATCTAACTCCTTCCCATTCCAATTCTGAGACCCGTCCTATACCATGAGATGTGATATCTCAATGCTTCTAATACCAAACCTGAGACCCTTCCTATAACGAGATGGGATATCCAACTCCTTCCCATTCCAATCCTGAGACCCTTCCGATAGCAGAGATGTGATATCTCAATGCTTATACCAAACCTGAGACCCTACCTATGGCATGAGATGTCATATACAACTCCTTCCGATTCCAAACCTGAGACCCTTCCTATAGCAGGAGATGGGATATCTCAATGCTAATACCAAACCTGAGACCCTTCCTATAGCATGAGATGTGATATCCAACTCCTTCCCATTCCAATCCTGAGACCCTTACTATAGATTGAGATGTGATATCCAACTCCTTCCCATTCCAATCCTGAGACCCTTTCTATAGCTTGAGATGTGATATCCAACTCCTTCCCATTCCAATCCTGAGACCCTTCCTATAGCATGAGATGTGATATCTCAATGCTTCTAATACCAAACCTGAGATCCTTCCTATAACATGAGATGTGATATCCAAATCCTTCCACTTCCAAACCTGAGACCCTCCCTTTAGCATGAGATGTGATATCCGACTCCTTCCCATTCCAATCCTGAGACCCTTCTGATAGCATGAGATGTGATATCTCAATGCCTCTAATACCAAACCTGAGATCCTTCCGATAGCATGAGATGTGATATCTCAATGCTTCTAATACAAAACCTGAGATCCTTCCTATAACATGAGATGTGATATCCAAATCCTTCCCCTTCCAAACCTGAGACCCTCCCTTTAGCATGAGATGTGATATCCAACTCCTTCCCATTCCAATCCTGAGACCCTTCTGATAGCATGAGATGTGATATCTCAATGCCTCTAATACCAAACCTGAGATCCTACCTCTAACATGAAATGTGATATCCAACTCCTTCCCCTTCCAAACCTGAGAGCCTTCCTATAGCATGAGATGTGATATCCAAGTCCTTCCCATTCCAATCCTGAGACCCTTCCTATAACATGAGATGTGATATCCAACTCCTTCCAAATCCAATCCTGATACCCTTCCGATAGCATGAGATGTGATATCCCAATGCTTCTACAAAACCTGAGACCCATACATGGCATGAGATGTGATATCAAACTCCTTCCCATTCCAATCCTGAGACACTTCCTATAGCATCAGATGTGATATCTCAATGCTTCTAATACCAAACCTGAGACTCTTCCTATAACATGAGATGGGATATCCAACTCCTTCCCATTCCAATCCTGAGACCCTTCCGATAGCAGAGATGTGATATCTCAATGCTTATACCAAACCTGAGACCCTTCCTATGGCATGAGATGTCATATACAACTCCTTCCCATTCCAATCCTGAGACCCTTCCTATAGCATGAGATGTGATATCTCAATGCTTCTAATACCAAACCTGAGATCCTTCCTATAACATGAGATGTGATATCCAACTCCTTCCCATTCCAATCCTGAGACCCTTCCTATAGCATGAGATGTGACATCTCAATGCTTATACCACACCTGAGACCCTTCCTATAGCATGAGATGTGATATCCAACTCCTTCCCATTCCAATCCTGAGACCCTTCCTATAGCATGAGATGTGATATCTCAATGCCTCTAATACCAAACCTGAGATCCTTCCTCTAACATGAAATGTGATATCCAACTCCTTCCCTTTCCAAACCTGAGAGCCTACCTATAGCATGAGATGTGATATTCAAGTCCTTCCCATTCCAATCCTTAGACCCTTCCTACAGCATGCAATATGATATCTCAATGATTCTAATAACAAACCTGAGACCCGTCCTATAACATGAGATGGGATATCCAACTCCTTCCCATTCCAATCCTGAGACACTTCCGATAGCAGAGATGTGATATCTCAATGCTTATACCAAACCTGAGACCCTTCCTATAGCATGAGATGTAATATCCAACTCCTTCCCATTCCAATCCTGAGACCCTTCCTACAGCATGCGATGTGATATCTCAATGCTTCTAATACCAAACCTGAGACCCGTCCTATAACATGAGATGGGATATCCAACTCCTTCCCGTTCCAAACCTGAGACCCTTCCTATAGCATGAGATGTGATATCCAACTCCTTCCCATCCCAATCCTGAGACACTTCCGATTGCAGAGATGTGATATCTCAATGCTTATACCAAACCTGAGACTCTTCCTATAACATGAGATGTGATATCCAACTCCTTCCCGGTACAAACCTGAGACCCTTCCTATAGCATGAGATGTGATATCCAACTCCTTCCCATTCCAATCCTGAGACCCTTCTGATAGCATGAGATGTGATATCTCAATGCTTCTAATACCAAACCTGAGATCCTTCTTATAACATGTGATGTGATATCCAAATCCTTCCCCTTCCAAACCTGAGACCCTCCCTTTAGCATGAGAAGTGATATCCAACTCCTTCCCATTCCAATCCTGAGACCCTTATGATAGCATGAGATGTGATATCTCAATGCCTCTAATACCAAACCTGAGATACTTCCGATAGCATGAGATGTGATATCTCAATGATTCTAATACCAAACCTGAGATCCTTCCTATAACATGCGATGTGATATCCAAATCCTTCCCCTTCCAAACCTGAGACCCTCCCTTTAGCATGAGATGCGATATCCAACTCCTTCCCATTCCAATCCTGAGACCCTTCTGATAGCATGAGATGTGATACCTCAATGCCTCTAATACCAAACCTGAGATCCTACCTCTAACATGAAATGTGATATCCAACTCCTTCCCTTACCAAACCTGAGATCCTTCCTATAACATGCGATGTGATATCCAAATCCTTCCCCTTCCAAACCTGAGACCCTCCCTATAGCATGAGATGTGATATCCAAGTCCGTCCCATTCCAATCCTGAGACCCTTCCTATAGCATGAGATGTGATATCTCAATGCTTATTCCAAACCTGAGACCCTTCCTATGGCATGAGATGTCATATACAACTCCTTCCCATTCCAATCCTGAGACCCTTCCTATAGCATGAGATGTGATATCTCAATGCTTATACCAAACCTGAGACCCTTCCTATAGCATGAGATGTGATATCCAACTTCTTCCCATTCCAATCCTGAGACCCTTCCTATAACATGAGATGTGATGTCGCAATGCTTCTAATACCAAACCTGAGATCTTTCCTATAACATGAGATGTGATATCCAACACCTTCCCATTCCAATCCTAAGACCCTTCCTATAGCATGAGATGTGATATCTCAATGCTTATACCAAACGTGAGACCCTTCCTATAGCTTGAGATGTGATATCCAACTCCTTCCCATTCCAATCCTGAGACCCTTCCTATAGCATGAGATGTGATATCTCAATGCTTATACCAAACGTGAGACCCTTCCTATAACATGAGATGTGATATCTTAATGCCTCTAATACCAAACCTGAGATCCTTCCTCTAACATGAAATGTGATATCCAACTCCTTCCCCTTCCAAACCTGAGAGCCTTCCTATAGCATGAGATATGATATCCAAGTCCTTCCCATTCCAATCCTGGGACCCTTCCTATAACATGAGATGTGATATCCAACTCCTTCCCATTCCAACCTGAGACCCTTCCTATAGCATGAGATGGGATATCCAACTCCTTCCAAATCAAATCCTGATACCCTTCCGATAGCATGAGATGTGATATCCCAATGTTTCTACCAAACCTGAGACCCATACTATGGCATGAGTTGTGATATCAAACCCCTTCCCATTCCAATCCTGAGACCCTTCCTATAGCTTGAGATATCCAACTCCTTCCCATTCCAATTCTGAGACCCTTCCTATACCATGAGACTTGATATCTCAATGCTTCTAATACCAAACCTGAGACCCTTCATATAGCATGAGATGTGATATCTCAATGCTTCTAATACCAAACCTGAGATCCTTCCGATAACATGAGATGTGATATCCAAATCCTTCCCCTTCCAAACCTGAGACCCTCCCTTTAGCATGAGATGTGATATCCAACTCCTTCCCATTCCCATCCTGAGACCCTTCTGATAGCATGAGATGTGATATCTCGATGCCTCCAATACCAAACCTGAGATCCTACCTCTAACATGAAATGTGATATCCACATCCTTCCCCTTCCAAACCTGAGACCCTCCCTTTAGCATGAGATGTGATATCCAACTCCGTCCCATTCCAATCCTGAGACCCTTCCGATAGCATGAGATGTGATATCTCAATGCTTCTAATACCAAACCTGTGATCCTTCCTATAACAAGAGATGTGATATCCAAATCCTTCCCCTTCCAAACCTGAGACCCTCCCTTTAGCATGAGATGTGATATCTCAATGCCTCTAATACCAAACCTGAGATCCTTCCGATAGCATGAGATGTGATATCTCAATGCTTCTAATACCAAACCTGAGATCCTTCCTATAACATGAGACGTGATATCCAAACCCTTCCCCTTCCAAACCTGAGACCCTCCCTTTAGCATGAGATGTGATATCCAACTCCTTCCCATTCCAATCCTGAGACCCTTCTGATAGCATGAGATGTGATATCTCAATGCCTCTAATACCAAACCTGAGATCCTACCTCTAACATGAAATGTGATATCCAACTCTTTCCCCTTCCAAACCTGAGAGCCTTCCTATAGCATGAGATGTGATATCCGACTCCTTCCCGTTCCAATCCTGAGACCCTTCCGATAGCATGAGATGTGATATCTCAATGCTTCTAATACCAAACCTGAGATCCTTCTTATAACATGTGATGCGATATCCAAATCCTTCCCCTTCCAAACCTGAGACCCTCCCTTTAGCATGAGATGTGATATCCAACTCCTTCCCATTCCAATCCTGAGACCCTTCCGATAGCATGAGATGTGATATCTCAATGCTTCTAATACCAAACCTGTGATCCTTCCTATAACAAGAGATGTGATATCCAAATCATTCCCCTTCCAAACCTGAGACCCTCCCTTTAGCATGAGATGTGATATCTCAATGCCTCTAATACCAAACCTGAGATCCTTCCGATAGCATGAGATGTGATATCTCAATGCTTCTAATACCAAACCTAAGATCCTTCCTATAACATGAGACGTGATATCCAAATCCTTCCCCTTCCAAACCTGAGACCCTCCCTTTAGCATGAGATGTGATATCTCAATGCCTCTAATACCAAACCTGAGATCCTTCCGATAGCATGAGATGTGATATCTCAATGCTTCTAATACCAAACCTAAGATCCTTCCTATAACATGAGACGTGATATCCAAATCCTTCCCCTTCCAAACCTGAGACCCTCCCTTTAGCATGAGATGTGATATCCAACTCCTTCCCATTCCAATCCTGAGACCCTTCTGATAGCATGAGATGTGATATCTCAATGCCTCTAATACCAAACCTGAGATCCTACCTCTAACATGAAATGTGATATCCAACTCCTTCCCCTTCCAAACCTGAGAGCCTTCCTATAGCATGAGATGTGATATCCAAGTCCTTCCCATTCCAATCCTGAGACCCTTCCTATAACATGAGATGTGATATCCAACTCCTTCCAAATCCAATCCTGATACCCTTCCGATAGCATGAGATGTGATATCCCAATGCTTCTACAAAACCTGAGACCCATACATGGCATGAGATGTGATATCAAACTCCTTCCCATTCCAATCCTGAGACACTTCCTATAGCATCAGATGTGATATCTCAATGCTTCTAATACCAAACCTGAGACTCGTCCTATAACATGAGATGGGATATCCAACTCCTTCCCATTCCAATCCTGAGACCCTTCCGATAGCAGAGATGTGATATCTCAATGCTTATACCAAACCTGAGACCCTTCCTATGGCATGAGATGTCATATACAACTCCTTCACATTCCAATCCTGAGACCCTTCCTATAGCATGAGATGTGATATCTCAATGCTTCTAATACCAAACCTGAGATCCTTCCTATAACATGAGATGTGATATCCAACTCCTTCCCATTCCAATCCTGAGACCCTTCCTATAGCATGAGATGTGACATCTCAATGCTTATACCAAACCTGAGACCCTTCCTATAGCATGAAATGTGATATCCAACTCCTTCCCATTCCAATCCTGAGACCCTTCCTATAGCATGAGATGTGATATCTCAATGCCTCTAATACCAAACCTGAGATCCTTCCTCTAACATGAAATGTGATATCCAACTCCTTCCCTTTCCAAACCTGAGAGCCTACCTATAGCATGAGATGTGATATTCAAGTCCTTCCCATTCCAATCCTTAGACCCTTCCTACAGCATGCAATATGATATCTCAATGATTCTAATAACAAACCTGAGACCCGTCCTATAACATGAGATGTAATATCCAACTCCTTCCCATTCCAATCCTGAGACCCTTCCTACAGCATGCGATGTGATATCTCAATGCTTCTAATACCAAACCTGAGACCCGTCCTATAACATGAGATGGGATATCGAACTCCTTCCCGTTCCAAACCTGAGACCCTTCCTATAGCATGAGATGTGATATCCAACTCCTTCCCATCCCAATCCTGAGACACTTCCGATTGCAGAGATGTGATATCTCAATGCTTATACCAAACCTGAGACTCTTCCTATAACATGAGATGTGATATCCAACTCCTTCCCGTTCCAAACCTGAGACCCTTCCTATAGCATGAGATGTGATATCCAACTCCCTCCCATTCCAATCCTGAGACCCTTCTGATAGCATGAGATGTGATATCTCAATGCTTCTAATACCAAACCTGAGATCCTTCTTATAACATGTGATGTGATATCCAAATCCTTCCCCTTCCAAACCTGAGACCCTCCCTTTAGCATGAGAAGTGATATCCAACTCCTTCCCATTCCAATCCTGAGACCCTTATGATAGCATGAGATGTGATATCTCAATGCCTCTAATACCAAACCTGAGATACTTCCGATAGCATGAGATGTGATATCTCAATGTTTCTAATACCAAACCTGAGATCCTTCCTATAACATGCAATGTGATATCCAAATCCTTCCCCTTCCAAACCAGACCCTCCCTTTAGCATGAGATGTGATATCCAACTCCTTCCCATTCCAATCCTGAGACCCTTCTGATAGCATGAGATGTGATACCTCAATGCCTCTAATACCAAACCTGAGATCCTACCTCTAACATGAAATGTGATATCCAACTCCTTCCCTTACCAAACCTGAGATCCTTCCTATAACATGCGATGTGATATCCAAATCCTTCCCCTTCCAAACCTGAGACCCTCCCTATAGCATGAGATGTGATATCCAAGTCCGTCCCATTCCAATCCTGAGACCCTTCCTATAGCATGAGATGTGATATCTCAATGCTTATTCCAAACCTGAGACCCTTCCTATGGCATGAGATGTCATATACAACTCCTTCCCATTCCAATCCTGAGACCCTTCCTATAGCATGAGATGTGATATCTCAATGCTTATACCAAACCTGAGACCCTTCCTATAGCATGAGATGTGATAGCCAACTTCTTCCCATTCCAATCCTGAGACCCTTCCTATAACATGAGATGTGATGTCGCAATGCTTCTAATACCAAACCTGAGATCTTTCCTATAACATGAGATGTGATATCCAACACCTTCCCATTCCAATCCTGAGACCCTTCCTATAGCATGAGATGTGATATCTCAATGCTTATACCAAACGTGAGACCCTTCCTATAGCTCGAGATGTGATATCCAACTCCTTCCCATTCCAATCCTGAGACCCTTCCTATAGCATGAGATGTGATATCTCAATGCTTATACCAAACGTGAGACCCTTCCTATAACATGAGATGTGATATCTTAATGCCTCTAATACCAAACCTGAGATCCTTCCTCTAACATGAAATGTGATATCCAACTCCTTCCCCTTCCAAACCTGAGAGCCTTCCTATAGCATGAGATATGATATCCAAGTCCTTCCCATTCCAATCCTGGGACCCTTCCTATAACATGAGATGTGATATCCAACTCCTTCCCATTCCAACCTGAGACCCTTCCTATAGCATGAGATGGGATATCCAACTCCTTCCAGATCAAATCCTGATACCCTTCCGATAGCATGAGATGTGATATCCCAATGGTTCTACCAAACCTGAGACCCATACTATGGCATGAGTTGTGATATCAAACCCCTTCCCATTCCAATCCTGAGACCCTTCCTATAGCTTGAGATATCCAACTCCTTCCCATTCCAATTCTGAGACCCTTCCTATACCATGAGACTTGATATCTCAATGCTTCTAATACCAAACCTGAGACCCTTCCTATAGCATGAGATGTGATATCTCAATGCTTCTAATACCAAACCTGAGATCCTTCCGATAACATGAGATGTGATATCCGAATCCTTCCCCTTCCAAACCTGAGACCCTCCCTTTAGCATGAGATGTGATATCCAACTCCTTCCCATTCCCATCCTGAGACCCTTCTGATAGCATGAGATGTGATATCTCAATGCCTCCAATACCAAACCTGAGATCCTACCTCTAACATGAAATGTGATATCCACATCCTTCCCCTTCCAAACCTGAGACCCTCCCTTTAGCATGAGATGTGATATCCAACTCCGTCCCATTCCAATCCTGAGACCCTTCCGATAGCATGAGATGTGATATCTCAATGCTTCTAATACCAAACCTGTGATCCTTCCTATAACAAGAGATGTGATATCCAAATCCTTCCCCTTCCAAACCTGAGACCCTCCCTTTAGCATGAGATGTGATATCTCAATGCCTCTAATACCAAACCTGAGATCCTTCCGATAGCATGAGATGTGATATCTCAATGCTTCTAATACCAAACCTGAGATCCTTCCTATAACATGAGACGTGATATCCAAATCCTTCCCCTTCCAAACCTGAGACCCTCCCTTTAGCATGAGATGTGATATCCAACTACTTCCCATTCCAATCCTGAGACCCTTCCTATAGCTTGAGATGTGATATCCAACTCCTTCCCATTCCAATTCTGAGACCCGTCCTATACCATGAGATGTGATATCTCAATGCTTCTAATACCAAACCTGAGACCCTTCCTATAACGAGATGGGATATCCAACTCCTTCCCATTCCAATCCTGAGACCCTTCAGATAGCAGAGATGTGATATCTCAATGCTTATACCAAACCTGAGACCCTTCCTATGGCATGAGATGTCATATACGACTCCTTCCGATTCCAAACCTGAGACCCTTCCTATAGCATGAGATGGGATATCTCAATGCTTATACCAAACCTGAGACCCTTCCTATAGCATGAGATGGGATATCCAACTCCTTCCAGATCCAATCCTGATACCCTTCCGATAGCATGAGATGTGATATCTCAATGCTAATACCAAACCTGAGATCCTTCCTGTAACATGAGATGTGATATCCAAATACTTCCCCTTCCAAACCCGAGACCCACATGAGATGTGATATCCAACTCCTTCCCATTCCAATCCCGAGACCCTTCTGATAGCATGAGATGTGATATCTCAATGCCTCTAATACCAAACCTGAGATCCTTCCGATAGCATGAGATCTGATATCTCAATGCTTCTAATACCAAACCTGAGATCCTTCCTATAACATGAGATGTGATATCCAAATCCTTCCCCTTCCAAACCTGAGACCCTCCCTTTAGCATGAGATGTGATATCCAACTCCTTCCCATTCCGATCCTGAGACCCTTCTGATAGCATGAGATGTGATATCTCAATGCCTCTAATACCAAACCTGAGATCCTACCTCTAACATGAAATGTGATATCCAACTCCTTCCCCTTCCAAACCTGAGAGCCTTCCTATAGCATGAGATGTGATATCCAAGTCCTTCCCATTCCAATCCTGAGACCCTTCCTATAACATGAGATGTGATATCCAACTCCTTCCAAATCCAATCCTGATACCCTTCCGATAGCATGAGATGTGATATCCCAATGCTTCTACAAAACCTGAGACCCATACATGGCATGAGATGTGATATCAAACTCCTTCCCATTCCAATCCTGAGACACTTCCTATAGCATCAGATGTGATATCTCAATGCTTCTAATACCAAACCTGAGACTCTTCCTATAACATGAGATGGGATATCCAACTCCTTCCCATTCCAATCCTGAGACCCTTCCGATAGCAGAGATGTGATATCTCAATGCTTATACCAAACCTGAGACCCTTCCTATGGCATGAGATGTCATATACAACTCCTTCCCATTCCAATCCTGAGACCCTTCCTATAGCATGAGATGTGATATCTCAATGCTTCTAATACCAAACCTGAGATCCTTCCTATAACATGAGATGTGATATCCAACTCCTTCCCATTCCAATCCTGAGACCCTTCCTATAGCATGAGATGTGACATCTCAATGCTTATACCACACCTGAGACCCTTCCTATAGCATGAGATGTGATATCCAACTCCTTCCCATTCCAATCCTGAGACCCTTCCTATAGCATGAGATGTGATATCTCAATGCCTCTAATACCAAACCTGAGATCCTTCCTCTAACATGAAATGTGATATCCAACTCCTTCCCTTTCCAAACCTGAGAGCCTACCTATAGCATGAGATGTGATATTCAAGTCCTTCCCATTCCAATCCTTAGACCCTTCCTACAGCATGCAATATGATATCTCAATGATTCTAATAACAAACCTGAGACCCGTCCTATAACATGAGATGGGATATCCAACTCCTTCCCATTCCAATCCTGAGACACTTCCGATAGCAGAGATGTGATATCTCAATGCTTATACCAAACCTGAGACCCTTCCTATAGCATGAGATGTAATATCCAACTCCTTCCCATTCCAATCCTGAGACCCTTCCTACAGCATGCGATGTGATATCTCAATGCTTCTAATACCAAACCTGAGACCCGTCCTATAACATGAGATGGGATATCCAACTCCTTCCCGTTCCAAACCTGAGACCCTTCCTATAGCATGAGATGTGATATCCAACTCCTTCCCATCCCAATCCTGAGACACTTCCGATTGCAGAGATGTGATATCTCAATGCTTATACCAAACCTGAGACTCTTCCTATAACATGAGATGTGATATCCAACTCCTTCCCGGTACAAACCTGAGACCCTTCCTATAGCATGAGATGTGATATCCAACTCCTTCCCATTCCAATCCTGAGACCCTTCTGATAGCATGAGATGTGATATCTCAATGCTTCTAATACCAAACCTGAGATCCTTCTTATAACATGTGATGTGATATCCAAATCCTTCCCCTTCCAAACCTGAGACCCTCCCTTTAGCATGAGAAGTGATATCCAACTCCTTCCCATTCCAATCCTGAGACCCTTATGATAGCATGAGATGTGATATCTCAATGCCTCTAATACCAAACCTGAGATACTTCCGATAGCATGAGATGTGATATCTCAATGATTCTAATACCAAACCTGAGATCCTTCCTATAACATGCGATGTGATATCCAAATCCTTCCCCTTCCAAACCTGAGACCCTCCCTTTAGCATGAGATGCGATATCCAACTCCTTCCCATTCCAATCCTGAGACCCTTCTGATAGCATGAGATGTGATACCTCAATGCCTCTAATACCAAACCTGAGATCCTACCTCTAACATGAAATGTGATATCCAACTCCTTCCCTTACCAAACCTGAGATCCTTCCTATAACATGCGATGTGATATCCAAATCCTTCCCCTTCCAAACCTGAGACCCTCCCTATAGCATGAGATGTGATATCCAAGTCCGTCCCATTCCAATCCTGAGACCCTTCCTATAGCATGAGATGTGATATCTCAATGCTTATTCCAAACCTGAGACCCTTCCTATGGCATGAGATGTCATATACAACTCCTTCCCATTCCAATCCTGAGACCCTTCCTATAGCATGAGATGTGATATCTCAATGCTTATACCAAACCTGAGACCCTTCCTATAGCATGAGATGTGATATCCAACTTCTTCCCATTCCAATCCTGAGACCCTTCCTATAACATGAGATGTGATGTCGCAATGCTTCTAATACCAAACCTGAGATCTTTCCTATAACATGAGATGTGATATCCAACACCTTCCCATTCCAATCCTAAGACCCTTCCTATAGCATGAGATGTGATATCTCAATGCTTATACCAAACGTGAGACCCTTCCTATAGCTTGAGATGTGATATCCAACTCCTTCCCATTCCAATCCTGAGACCCTTCCTATAGCATGAGATGTGATATCTCAATGCTTATACCAAACGTGAGACCCTTCCTATAACATGAGATGTGATATCTTAATGCCTCTAATACCAAACCTGAGATCCTTCCTCTAACATGAAATGTGATATCCAACTCCTTCCCCTTCCAAACCTGAGAGCCTTCCTATAGCATGAGATATGATATCCAAGTCCTTCCCATTCCAATCCTGGGACCCTTCCTATAACATGAGATGTGATATCCAACTCCTTCCCATTCCAACCTGAGACCCTTCCTATAGCATGAGATGGGATATCCAACTCCTTCCAAATCAAATCCTGATACCCTTCCGATAGCATGAGATGTGATATCCCAATGTTTCTACCAAACCTGAGACCCATACTATGGCATGAGTTGTGATATCAAACCCCTTCCCATTCCAATCCTGAGACCCTTCCTATAGCTTGAGATATCCAACTCCTTCCCATTCCAATTCTGAGACCCTTCCTATACCATGAGACTTGATATCTCAATGCTTCTAATACCAAACCTGAGACCCTTCATATAGCATGAGATGTGATATCTCAATGCTTCTAATACCAAACCTGAGATCCTTCCGATAACATGAGATGTGATATCCAAATCCTTCCCCTTCCAAACCTGAGACCCTCCCTTTAGCATGAGATGTGATATCCAACTCCTTCCCATTCCCATCCTGAGACCCTTCTGATAGCATGAGATGTGATATCTCGATGCCTCCAATACCAAACCTGAGATCCTACCTCTAACATGAAATGTGATATCCACATCCTTCCCCTTCCAAACCTGAGACCCTCCCTTTAGCATGAGATGTGATATCCAACTCCGTCCCATTCCAATCCTGAGACCCTTCCGATAGCATGAGATGTGATATCTCAATGCTTCTAATACCAAACCTGTGATCCTTCCTATAACAAGAGATGTGATATCCAAATCCTTCCCCTTCCAAACCTGAGACCCTCCCTTTAGCATGAGATGTGATATCTCAATGCCTCTAATACCAAACCTGAGATCCTTCCGATAGCATGAGATGTGATATCTCAATGCTTCTAATACCAAACCTGAGATCCTTCCTATAACATGAGACGTGATATCCAAACCCTTCCCCTTCCAAACCTGAGACCCTCCCTTTAGCATGAGATGTGATATCCAACTCCTTCCCATTCCAATCCTGAGACCCTTCTGATAGCATGAGATGTGATATCTCAATGCCTCTAATACCAAACCTGAGATCCTACCTCTAACATGAAATGTGATATCCAACTCTTTCCCCTTCCAAACCTGAGAGCCTTCCTATAGCATGAGATGTGATATCCGACTCCTTCCCGTTCCAATCCTGAGACCCTTCCGATAGCATGAGATGTGATATCTCAATGCTTCTAATACCAAACCTGAGATCCTTCTTATAACATGTGATGCGATATCCAAATCCTTCCCCTTCCAAACCTGAGACCCTCCCTTTAGCATGAGATGTGATATCCAACTCCTTCCCATTCCAATCCTGAGACCCTTCCGATAGCATGAGATGTGATATCTCAATGCTTCTAATACCAAACCTGTGATCCTTCCTATAACAAGAGATGTGATATCCAAATCATTCCCCTTCCAAACCTGAGACCCTCCCTTTAGCATGAGATGTGATATCTCAATGCCTCTAATACCAAACCTGAGATCCTTCCGATAGCATGAGATGTGATATCTCAATGCTTCTAATACCAAACCTAAGATCCTTCCTATAACATGAGACGTGATATCCAAATCCTTCCCCTTCCAAACCTGAGACCCTCCCTTTAGCATGAGATGTGATATCTCAATGCCTCTAATACCAAACCTGAGATCCTTCCGATAGCATGAGATGTGATATCTCAATGCTTCTAATACCAAACCTAAGATCCTTCCTATAACATGAGACGTGATATCCAAATCCTTCCCCTTCCAAACCTGAGACCCTCCCTTTAGCATGAGATGTGATATCCAACTCCTTCCCATTCCAATCCTGAGACCCTTCTGATAGCATGAGATGTGATATCTCAATGCCTCTAATACCAAACCTGAGATCCTACCTCTAACATGAAATGTGATATCCAACTCCTTCCCCTTCCAAACCTGAGAGCCTTCCTATAGCATGAGATGTGATATCCAAGTCCTTCCCATTCCAATCCTGAGACCCTTCCTATAACATGAGATGTGATATCCAACTCCTTCCAAATCCAATCCTGATACCCTTCCGATAGCATGAGATGTGATATCCCAATGCTTCTACAAAACCTGAGACCCATACATGGCATGAGATGTGATATCAAACTCCTTCCCATTCCAATCCTGAGACACTTCCTATAGCATCAGATGTGATATCTCAATGCTTCTAATACCAAACCTGAGACTCGTCCTATAACATGAGATGGGATATCCAACTCCTTCCCATTCCAATCCTGAGACCCTTCCGATAGCAGAGATGTGATATCTCAATGCTTATACCAAACCTGAGACCCTTCCTATGGCATGAGATGTCATATACAACTCCTTCACATTCCAATCCTGAGACCCTTCCTATAGCATGAGATGTGATATCTCAATGCTTCTAATACCAAACCTGAGATCCTTCCTATAACATGAGATGTGATATCCAACTCCTTCCCATTCCAATCCTGAGACCCTTCCTATAGCATGAGATGTGACATCTCAATGCTTATACCAAACCTGAGACCCTTCCTATAGCATGAAATGTGATATCCAACTCCTTCCCATTCCAATCCTGAGACCCTTCCTATAGCATGAGATGTGATATCTCAATGCCTCTAATACCAAACCTGAGATCCTTCCTCTAACATGAAATGTGATATCCAACTCCTTCCCTTTCCAAACCTGAGAGCCTACCTATAGCATGAGATGTGATATTCAAGTCCTTCCCATTCCAATCCTTAGACCCTTCCTACAGCATGCAATATGATATCTCAATGATTCTAATAACAAACCTGAGACCCGTCCTATAACATGAGATGTAATATCCAACTCCTTCCCATTCCAATCCTGAGACCCTTCCTACAGCATGCGATGTGATATCTCAATGCTTCTAATACCAAACCTGAGACCCGTCCTATAACATGAGATGGGATATCGAACTCCTTCCCGTTCCAAACCTGAGACCCTTCCTATAGCATGAGATGTGATATCCAACTCCTTCCCATCCCAATCCTGAGACACTTCCGATTGCAGAGATGTGATATCTCAATGCTTATACCAAACCTGAGACTCTTCCTATAACATGAGATGTGATATCCAACTCCTTCCCGTTCCAAACCTGAGACCCTTCCTATAGCATGAGATGTGATATCCAACTCCCTCCCATTCCAATCCTGAGACCCTTCTGATAGCATGAGATGTGATATCTCAATGCTTCTAATACCAAACCTGAGATCCTTCTTATAACATGTGATGTGATATCCAAATCCTTCCCCTTCCAAACCTGAGACCCTCCCTTTAGCATGAGAAGTGATATCCAACTCCTTCCCATTCCAATCCTGAGACCCTTATGATAGCATGAGATGTGATATCTCAATGCCTCTAATACCAAACCTGAGATACTTCCGATAGCATGAGATGTGATATCTCAATGTTTCTAATACCAAACCTGAGATCCTTCCTATAACATGCAATGTGATATCCAAATCCTTCCCCTTCCAAACCAGACCCTCCCTTTAGCATGAGATGTGATATCCAACTCCTTCCCATTCCAATCCTGAGACCCTTCTGATAGCATGAGATGTGATACCTCAATGCCTCTAATACCAAACCTGAGATCCTACCTCTAACATGAAATGTGATATCCAACTCCTTCCCTTACCAAACCTGAGATCCTTCCTATAACATGCGATGTGATATCCAAATCCTTCCCCTTCCAAACCTGAGACCCTCCCTATAGCATGAGATGTGATATCCAAGTCCGTCCCATTCCAATCCTGAGACCCTTCCTATAGCATGAGATGTGATATCTCAATGCTTATTCCAAACCTGAGACCCTTCCTATGGCATGAGATGTCATATACAACTCCTTCCCATTCCAATCCTGAGACCCTTCCTATAGCATGAGATGTGATATCTCAATGCTTATACCAAACCTGAGACCCTTCCTATAGCATGAGATGTGATAGCCAACTTCTTCCCATTCCAATCCTGAGACCCTTCCTATAACATGAGATGTGATGTCGCAATGCTTCTAATACCAAACCTGAGATCTTTCCTATAACATGAGATGTGATATCCAACACCTTCCCATTCCAATCCTGAGACCCTTCCTATAGCATGAGATGTGATATCTCAATGCTTATACCAAACGTGAGACCCTTCCTATAGCTCGAGATGTGATATCCAACTCCTTCCCATTCCAATCCTGAGACCCTTCCTATAGCATGAGATGTGATATCTCAATGCTTATACCAAACGTGAGACCCTTCCTATAACATGAGATGTGATATCTTAATGCCTCTAATACCGAACCTGAGATCCTTCCTCTAACATGAAATGTGATATCCAACTCCTTCCCCTTCCAAACCTGAGAGCCTTCCTATAGCATGAGATATGATATCCAAGTCCTTCCCATTCCAATCCTGGGACCCTTCCTATAACATGAGATGTGATATCCAACTCCTTCCCATTCCAACCTGAGACCCTTCCTATAGCATGAGATGGGATATCCAACTCCTTCCAGATCAAATCCTGATACCCTTCCGATAGCATGAGATGTGATATCCCAATGGTTCTACCAAACCTGAGACCCATACTATGGCATGAGTTGTGATATCAAACCCCTTCCCATTCCAATCCTGAGACCCTTCCTATAGCTTGAGATATCCAACTCCTTCCCATTCCAATTCTGAGACCCTTCCTATACCATGAGACTTGATATCTCAATGCTTCTAATACCAAACCTGAGACCCTTCCTATAGCATGAGATGTGATATCTCAATGCTTCTAATACCAAACCTGAGATCCTTCCGATAACATGAGATGTGATATCCGAATCCTTCCCCTTCCAAACCTGAGACCCTCCCTTTAGCATGAGATGTGATATCCAACTCCTTCCCATTCCCATCCTGAGACCCTTCTGATAGCATGAGATGTGATATCTCAATGCCTCCAATACCAAACCTGAGATCCTACCTCTAACATGAAATGTGATATCCACATCCTTCCCCTTCCAAACCTGAGACCCTCCCTTTAGCATGAGATGTGATATCCAACTCCGTCCCATTCCAATCCTGAGACCCTTCCGATAGCATGAGATGTGATATCTCAATGCTTCTAATACCAAACCTGTGATCCTTCCTATAACAAGAGATGTGATATCCAAATCCTTCCCCTTCCAAACCTGAGACCCTCCCTTTAGCATGAGATGTGATATCTCAATGCCTCTAATACCAAACCTGAGATCCTTCCGATAGCATGAGATGTGATATCTCAATGCTTCTAATACCAAACCTGAGATCCTTCCTATAACATGAGACGTGATATCCAAATCCTTCCCCTTCCAAACCTGAGACCCTCCCTTTAGCATGAGATGTGATATCCAACTACTTCCCATTCCAATCCTGAGACCCTTCCTATAGCTTGAGATGTGATATCCAACTCCTTCCCATTCCAATTCTGAGACCCGTCCTATACCATGAGATGTGATATCTCAATGCTTCTAATACCAAACCTGAGACCCTTCCTATAACGAGATGGGATATCCAACTCCTTCCCATTCCAATCCTGAGACCCTTCAGATAGCAGAGATGTGATATCTCAATGCTTATACCAAACCTGAGACCCTTCCTATGGCATGAGATGTCATATACGACTCCTTCCGATTCCAAACCTGAGACCCTTCCTATAGCATGAGATGGGATATCTCAATGCTTATACCAAACCTGAGACCCTTCCTATAGCATGAGATGGGATATCCAACTCCTTCCAGATCCAATCCTGATACCCTTCCGATAGCATGAGATGTGATATCTCAATGCTAATACCAAACCTGAGATCCTTCCTGTAACATGAGATGTGATATCCAAATACTTCCCCTTCCAAACCCGAGACCCACATGAGATGTGATATCCAACTCCTTCCCATTCCAATCCCGAGACCCTTCTGATAGCATGAGATGTGATATCTCAATGCCTCTAATACCAAACCTGAGATCCTTCCGATAGCATGAGATCTGATATCTCAATGCTTCTAATACCAAACCTGAGATCCTTCCTATAACATGAGATGTGATATCCAAATCCTTCCCCTTCCAAACCTGAGACCCTCCCTTTAGCATGAGATGTGATATCCAACTCCTTCCCATTCCGATCCTGAAATCCTTCTGATAGCATGAGATGTGATATCTCAATGCCTCTAATACCAAACCTGAGATCCTACCTCTAACATGTAATGTGATATCCAACTCCTTCCCCTTCCAAACCTGAGAGCCTTCCTATAGCATGAGATGTGTTATCCAAGTCCTTCCCATTCCAATCCTGAGACCCTTCCTATAACATGAGATGTGATATCCAACTCCTTCCCATTCCAACCTGAGACCCTTCCTATAGCATGAGATGGGATATCCAACTCCTTCCAAATCCAATCCTGATACCCTTCCGATAGCATGAGATGTGATATCCCAATGCTTCTACAAAACCTGAGACCCATACATGACATGAGATGTGATATCAAACTCCTTCCCATTCCAATCCTGAGACCCTTCCTATAGCTTGAGATGTGATATCCAACTCCTTCCCATTCCAATTCTGAGACCCTTCCCATAGCATGAGATATGATATCTCAATGCTTCTAATACCAAACCTGAGACCCTTCCTATAACATGAGATGTGATATCCAAGTCCTTCCCATTCCAATCCTGAGACCCTTCCTATAGCATGAGATGTGATATCTCAATGCTTCTAATACCAAACCTGAGATCCTTCCTATAACATGAGATGTGATATCCAAGTCCTTCCCATTCCAATACTGAGACCCTTCCTATAGCTTGAGATGTGATATCCAACTCCTTCCCATTCCAATTCTGAGACCCGTCCTATACCATGAGATGTGATATCTCAATGCTTCTAATACCAAACCTGAGACCCTTCCTATAACGAGATGGGATATCCAACTCCTTCCCATTCCAATCCTGAGACCCTTCAGATAGCAGAGATGTGATATCTCAATGCTTATACCAAACCTGAGACCCTTCCTATGGCATGAGATGTCATATACGACTCCTTCCGATTCCAAACCTGAGACCCTTCCTATAGCATGAGATGGGATATCTCAATGCTTATACCAAACCTGAGACCCTTCCTATAGCATGAGATGGGATATCCAACTCCTTCGAGATCCAATCCTGATACCCTTCCGATAGCATGAGATGTGATATCTCAATGCTAATACCAAACCTGAGATCCTTCCTGTAACATGAGATGTGATATCCAAATACTTCCCCTTCCAAACCCGAGACCCACATGAGATGTGATATCCAACTCCTTCCCATTCCAATCCCGAGACCCTTATGATAGCGTGAGATGTGATATCTCAATGCCTCTAATACCAAACCTGAGATCCTTCCGATAGCATGAGATCTGATATCTCAATGCTTCTAATACCAAACCTGAGATCCTTCCTATAACATGAGATGTGATATCCAAATCCTTCCCCTTCCAAACCTGAGAACCTCCCTTTAGCATGAGATGTGATATCCGACTCTTTCCCATTCCAATCCTGAGACCCTTCTGATAGCATGAGATGTGATATCTCAATGCCTCTAATACCAAACCTGAGATCCTTCCGATAGCATGAGATGTGATATCTCAATGCTTCTAATACCAAACCTGTGATCCTTCCTATAACAAGAGATGTGATATCCAAATCCTTCCCCTTCCAAACCTGAGACCCTCCCTTTAGCATGAGATGTGATATCTCAATGCCTCTAATACCAAACCTGAGATCCTTCCGATAGCATGAGATGTGATATCTCAATGCTTCTAATACCAAACCTGAGATCCTTCCTATAACATGAGACGTGATATCCAAATCCTTCCCCTTCCAAACCTGAGACCCTCCCTTTAGCATGAGATGTGATATCCAACTACCTCCCATTCCAATCCTGAGACCCTTCCTATAGCTTGAGATGTGATATCCAACTCCTTCCCATTCCAATTCTGAGACCCGTCCTATACCATGAGATGTGATATCTCAATGCTTCTAATACCAAACCTGAGACCCTTCCTATAACGAGATGGGATATCCAACTCCTTCCCATTCCAATCCTGAGACCCTTCAGATAGCAGAGATGTGATATCTCAATGCTTATACCAAACCTGAGACCCTTCCTATGGCATGAGATGTCATATACGACTCCTTCCGATTCCAAACCTGAGACCCTTCCTATAGCATGAGATGGGATATCTCAATGCTTATACCAAACCTGAGACCCTTCCTATAGCATGAGATGGGATATCCAACTCCTTCCAGATCCAATCCTGATACCCTTCCGATAGCATGAGATGTGATATCTCAATGCTAATACCAAACCTGAGATCCTTCCTGTAACATGAGATGTGATATCCAAATACTTCCCCTTCCAAACCCGCGACCCACATGAGATGTGATATCCAACTCCTTCCCATTCCAATCCCGAGACCCTTCTGATAGCATGAGATGTGATATCTCAATGCCTCTAATACCAAACCTGAGATCCTTCCGATAGCATGAGATCTGATATCTCAATGCTTCTAATACCAAACCTGAGATCCTTCCTATAACATGAGATGTGATATCCAAATCCTTCCCCTTCCAAACCTGAGACCCTCCCTTTAGCATGAGATGTGATATCCAACTCCTTCCCATTCCGATCCTGAAATCCTTCTGATAGCATGAGATGTGATATCTCAATGCCTCTAATACCAAACCTGAGATCCTACCTCTAACATGTAATGTGATATCCAACTCCTTCCCCTTCCAAACCTGAGAGCCTTCCTATAGCATGAGATGTGTTATCCAAGTCCTTCCCATTCCAATCCTGAGACCCTTCCTATAACATGAGATGTGATATCCAACTCCTTCCCATTCCAACCTGAGACCCTTCCTATAGCATGAGATGGGATATCCAACTCCTTCCAAATCCAATCCTGATACCCTTCCGATAGCATGAGATGTGATATCCCAATGCTTCTACAAAACCTGAGACCCATACATGACATGAGATGTGATATCAAACTCCTTCCCATTCCAATCCTGAGACCCTTCCTATAGCTTGAGATGTGATATCCAACTCCTTCCCATTCCAATTCTGAGACCCTTCCCATAGCATGAGATATGATATCTCAATGCTTCTAATACCAAACCTGAGACCCTTCCTATAACATGAGATGTGATATCCAAGTCCTTCCCATTCCAATCCTGAGACCCTTCCTATAGCATGAGATGTGATATCTCAATGCTTCTAATACCAAACCTGAGATCCTTCCTATAACATGAGATGTGATATCCAAGTCCTTCCCATTCCAATACTGAGACCCTTCCTATAGCTTGAGATGTGATATCCAACTCCTTCCCATTCCAATTCTGAGACCCGTCCTATACCATGAGATGTGATATCTCAATGCTTCTAATACCAAACCTGAGACCCTTCCTATAACGAGATGGGATATCCAACTCCTTCCCATTCCAATCCTGAGACCCTTCAGATAGCAGAGATGTGATATCTCAATGCTTATACCAAACCTGAGACCCTTCCTATGGCATGAGATGTCATATACGACTCCTTCCGATTCCAAACCTGAGACCCTTCCTATAGCATGAGATGGGATATCTCAATGCTTATACCAAACCTGAGACCCTTCCTATAGCATGAGATGGGATATCCAACTCCTTCGAGATCCAATCCTGATACCCTTCCGATAGCATGAGATGTGATATCTCAATGCTAATACCAAACCTGAGATCCTTCCTGTAACATGAGATGTGATATCCAAATACTTCCCCTTCCAAACCCGAGACCCACATGAGATGTGATATCCAACTCCTTCCCATTCCAATCCCGAGACCCTTATGATAGCGTGAGATGTGATATCTCAATGCCTCTAATACCAAACCTGAGATCCTTCCGATAGCATGAGATCTGATATCTCAATGCTTCTAATACCAAACCTGAGATCCTTCCTATAACATGAGATGTGATATCCAAATCCTTCCCCTTCCAAACCTGAGAACCTCCCTTTAGCATGAGATGTGATATCCGACTCTTTCCCATTCCAATCCTGAGACCCTTCTGATAGCATGAGATGTGATGTCTCAATGCTTCTAATACCAAACCTGAGACCCTTCCTATAACATGAGATGTGATATCTCAATGCTTCTAATACCCAACCTGAGACCCTCCCTTTAGCATGAGATGTGATATCCGACTCCTTCCCATTCCAATCCTGAGACCCTTCTGATATCATGAGATGTGATATCTCAATGCCTCTAATACCAAACCTGAGATCCTTCCGATAGCATGAGATGTTATATCTCAATGCTTCTAATACCAAACCTGAGATCCTTCCTATAACATGAGATGTGATATCCAAATCCTTCCTCTTCCAAACCTGAGACCCTCCCTTTAGCATGAGATGTGATATCCAACTCCTTCCCATTCTGATCCTGAGATCCTTCTGATAGCATGAGATGTGATATCTCAATGCCTCTAATACCAAACCTGAGATCCTACCTCTAACATGTAATGTGATATCCAACTCCTTCCCCTCCCAAACCTGAGAGCCTTCCTATAGCATGAGATGTGATATCCAAGTCCTTCCCATTCCAATCCTGAGACCCTTCCTATAACATGAGATGTGATATCCAACTCCTTCCCATTCCAACCTGAGACCCTTCCTATAGCATGAGATGGGATATCCAACTTCTTCCAAATCCAATCCTGATACCCTTCTGATAGCATGAGATGTGATATCCCAATGCTTCTACAAAATCTGAGACCCATACATGGCATGAGATTTGATATCAAACTCCTTCCCATTCCAATCCTGAGACCCTTCCTATAGCTTGAGATGTGATATCCAACTCCTTCCCATTCCAATTCTGAGACCCTTCCCATAGCATGAGATGTGATATCTCAATGCTTCTAATACCAAACCTGAGACCCTTCCTATAACATGAGATGTGATATCCAAGTCCTTCCCATTCCAATCCTGAGACCCTTCCTATGGCATGAGATGTGATATCTCAAGGCTTCTAATACCAAACCTGAGACCCTTCCTATAACATGAGATGTGATATCCAAGTCCTTCCCATTCCAATCCTGAGACCCTTCCTATAGCTTGAGATGTGATATCCAACTCCTTCCCATTCCAATTCTGAAACCCGTCCTATACCATGAGATGTGATATCTCAATGCTTCTAATACCAAACCTGAGACCCTTCCTTTAACGAGATGGGATATCCAACTCCTTCCCATTCCAATCCTGAGACCCTTCCGATAGCAGAGATGTGATATCTCAATGCTTATACCAAACCTGAGACCCTTCCTATGGCATGAGATGTCATATACAACTCCTTCCGATTCCAAACCTGAGACCCTTCCTATAGAATGAGATGGGATATCTCAATGCTTATACCAAACCTGAGACCCTTCCTATAGCATGAGATGTGATATCCAACTCCTTCCCATTCCAATCCTGAGACCCTTCCTATAGCTTGAGATGTGATATCCAACTCCATCCGATTCCAATCCTGAGACCCTTCCTATAGCTTGAGATGTGATATCCAACTCCTTCCCATTCCAATCCTGAGACCCTTCCTATAGCATGAGATGTGATATCTCAATGCTTCTAATAGCAAACCTGAGATCCATCCTATAACATGAGATGTGATATCCAAATCCTTCCACTTCCAAACCTGAGGCCCTCCATTTAGCATGAGATGTGATATCCGACTCCTTCCCATTCCAATCCTGAGACCCTTCGGATAGCATGAGATGTGATATCTCAATGCCTCTAATACCAAACCTGAGATCCTTCCGATAGCATGAGATCTGATATCTCAATGCTTCTAATACCAAACCTGAGATCCTTCCTATAACATGAGATGTGATATCCAAATCCTTCCCCTTCCAAACCTGAGAACCTCCCTTTAGCATGAGATGTGATATCCGACTCTTTCCCATTCCAATCCTGAGACCCTTCTGATAGCATGAGATGTGATGTCTCAATGCTTCTAATACCAAACCTGAGACCCTTCCTATAACATGAGATGTGATATCTCAATGCTTCTAATACCCAACCTGAGACCCTCCCTTTAGCATGAGATGTGATATCCGACTCCTTCCCATTCCAATCCTGAGACCCTTCTGATATCATGAGATGTGATATCTCAATGCCTCTAATACCAAACCTGAGATCCTTCCGATAGCATGAGATGTTATATCTCAATGCTTCTAATACCAAACCTGAGATCCTTCCTATAACATGAGATGTGATATCCAAATCCTTCCTCTTCCAAACCTGAGACCCTCCCTTTAGCATGAGATGTGATATCCAACTCCTTCCCATTCTGATCCTGAGATCCTTCTGATAGCATGAGATGTGATATCTCAATGCCTCTAATACCAAACCTGAGATCCTACCTCTAACATGTAATGTGATATCCAACTCCTTCCCCTTCCAAACCTGAGAGCCTTCCTATAGCATGAGATGTGATATCCAAGTCCTTCCCATTCCAATCCTGAGACCCTTCCTATAACATGAGATGTGATATCCAACTCCTTCCCATTCCAACCTGAGACCCTTCCTATAGCATGAGATGGGATATCCAACTTCTTCCAAATCCAATCCTGATACCCTTCCGATAGCATGAGATGTGATATCCCAATGCTTCTACAAAACCTGAGACCCATACATGGCATGAGATTTGATATCAAACTCCTTCCCATTCCAATCCTGAGACCCTTCCTATAGCTTGAGATGTGATATCCAACTCCTTCCCATTCCAATTCTGAGACCCTTCCCATAGCATGAGATGTGATATCTCAATGCTTCTAATACCAAACCTGAGACCCTTCCTATAACATGAGATGTGATATCCAAGTCCTTCCCATTCCAATCCTGAGACCCTTCCTATAGCATGAGATGTGATATATCAATGCTTCTAATACCAAACCTGAGACCCTTCCTATAACATGAGATGTGATATCCAAGTCCTTCCCATTCCAATCCTGAGACCCTTCCTATAGCTTGAGATGTGATATCCAACTCCTTCCCATTCCAATTCTGAAACCCGTCCTATACCATGAGATGTGATATCTCAATGCTTCTAATACCAAACCTGAGACCCTTCCTATAACGAGATGGGATATCCAACTCCTTCCCATTCCAATCCTGAGACCCTTCCGATAGCAGAGATGTGATATCTCAATGCTTATACCAAACCTGAGACCCTTCCTATGGCATGAGATGTCATATACAACTCCTTCCGATTCCAAACCTGAGACCCTTCCTATAGAATGAGATGGGATATCTCAATGCTTATACCAAACCTGAGACCCTTCCTATAGCATGAGATGTGATATCCAACTCCTTCCCATTCCAATCCTGAGACCCTTCCTATAGCTTGAGATGTGATATCCAACTCCTTCCGATTGCAATCCTGAGACCCTTCCTATAGCTTGAGATGTGATATCCAACTCCTTCCCATTCCAATCCTGAGACCCTTCCTATAGCATGAGATGTGATATCTCAATGCTTCTAATACCAAACCTGAGATCCTTCCTATAACATGAGATGTGATATCCAAATTCTTCCACTTCCAAACCTGAGGCCCTCCATTTAGCATGAGATGTGATATCCGACTCCTTCCCATTCCAATCCTGAGACCCTTCGGATAGCATGAGATGTGATATCTCAATGCCTCTAATACCAAACCTGAGATCCTTCCGATAGCATGAGATGTGATATCTCAATGCTTCTAATACCAAACCTGAGATCCTTCCTATAACATGAGATGTGATCTCCAAATCCTTCCCCTTCCAAACCTGAGACCCTCCCTTTAGCATGAGATGTGATATCCAACTCCTTCCCATTCCAATCCTGAGACCCTTCTGATAGCATGAGATGTGATATCTCAATGCCTCTAATACCAAACCTGAGATCCTTCCGATAGCATGAGATGTGATATCTCAATGCTTCTAATACCAAACCTGAGATCCTTCCTATAACATGAGATGTGATATCCAAATCCTTCCCCTTCCAAACCCGAGACCCTCCCTTTAGCATGAGATGTGATATCCAACTCCTTCCCATTCCAATCCCGAGACCCTTCTGATAGCATGAGATGTGATATCTCAATGCCTCTAATACCAAACCTGAGATCCTTCCGATAGCATGAGATGTGATATCTCAATGCTTCTAATACCAAACCTAAGATCCTTCCCATAACATGAGATGTGATATCCAAATCCTTCCCCTTCCAATCCTGAGACCCTCCCTTTAGCATGAGATGTGATATCCGACTCCTTCCCATTCCAATCCTGAAACCCTTCTGATAGCATGAGATGTGATATCTCAATGCCTCTAATACCAAACCTGAGTTCCTTCCTATAACATGAGATGTGATATCTCAATGCTTCTAATAGTAAACCTGAGACCCTCCCTTTAGCATGAGATGTGATATCCGACTCCTTCCCATTCCAATCCTGAGACCCTTCTGATATCATGAGATGTGATATCTCAATGCCTCTAATACCAAACCTGAGATCCTTCCGATAGCATGAGATGTGATATCTCAATGTGTCTAATACCAAACCTGAGATCCTTCCTATAACATGAGATGTGATATCCAAATCCTTCCCCTTCCAAACCTGAGACCCTCCCTTTAGCATGAGATGTGATATCCAACTCCTTCCCATTCCGATCCTGAGATCCTTCTGTTAGCATGAGATGTGATATCTCAATGCCTCTAATACCAAACCTGAGATCCTACCTCTAACATGTAATGTGATATCCAACTCCTTCCCCTTCCAAACCTGAGAGCCTTCCTATAGCATGAGATGTGATATCCAAGTCCTTCCCATTCCAATCCTGAGACCCTTCCTATAACATGAGATGTGATATCCAACTCCTTCCCATTCCAACCTGAGACCCTTCCTATATCATGAGATGGGATATCCAACTCCTTCCAAATCCAATCCTGATACCCTTCCGATAGCATGAGATGTGATATCCCAATGCTTCTACAAAACCTGAGACCCATACATCGCATGAGATGTGATATCAAACTCCTTCCCATTCCAATCCTGAGACCCTTCCTATAGCTTGAGATGTGATATCCAACTCCTTCCCATTCCAATTCTGAGACCCTTCCTATAGCATGAGATGTGATATCTCAATGCTTCTAATACCAAACCTGAGACCCTTCCTATAACATGAGATGTGTTATCCAAGTCCTTCCCATTCCAATCCTGAGACCCTTCCTATAGCATGAGATGTGATATCTCAATGCTTCTAATACCAAAACTGAGACCCTTCCTATATCATGAGATGTGATATCCAAGTCCTTCCCATTCCAATCCTGAGACCCTTCCTATAACTTGAGATGTGATATCTAACTCCTTCCCATTCCAATTCTGAGACCCGTCCTATACCATGAGATGTGATATCTCAATGCTTCTAATACCAAACCTGAGACCCTTCCTATAACGAGATGGGATATCCAACTCCTTCCCATTCCAATCCTGAGACCCTTCCGATAGCAGAGATGTGATATCTCAATGCTTATACCAAACCTGAGACCCTACCTATGGCATGAGATGTCATATACAACTCCTTCCGATTCCAAACCTGAGACCCTTCCTATAGCATGAGATGGGATATCTCAATGCTAATACCAAACCTGAGACCCTTCCTATAGCATGAGATGTGATATCCAACTCCTTCCCATTCCAATCCTGAGACCCTTACTATAGATTGAGATGTGATATCCAACTCCTTCCCATTCCAATCCTGAGACCCTTTCTATAGCTTGAGATGTGATATCCAACTCCTTCCCATTCCAATCCTGAGACCCTTCCTATAGCATGAGATGTGATATCTCAATGCTTCTAATACCAAACCTGAGATCCTTCCTATAACATGAGATGTGATATCCAAATCCTTCCACTTCCAAACCTGAGACCCTCCCTTTAGCATGAGATGTGATATCCGACTCCTTCCCATTCCAATCCTGAGACCCTTCTGATAGCACGAGATGTGATATCTCAATGCCTCTAATACCAAACCTGAGATCCTTCCGATAGCATGAGATGTGATATCTCAATGCTTCTAATACAAAACCTGAGATCCTTCCTATAACATGAGATGTGATATCCAAATCCTTCCCCTTCCAAACCTGAGACCCTCCCTTTAGCATGAGATGTGATATCCAACTCCTTCCCATTCCAATCCTGAGACCCTTCTGATAGCATGAGATGTGATATCTCAATGCCTCTAATACCAAACCTGAGATCCTACCTCTAACATGAAATGTGATATCCAACTCCTTCCCCTTCCAAACCTGAGAGCCTTCCTATAGCATGAGATGTGATATCCAAGTCCTTCCCATTCCAATCCTGAGACCCTTCCTATAACATGAGATGTGATATCCAACTCCTTCCAAATCCAATCCTGATACCCTTCCGATAGCATGAGATGTGATATCCCAATGCTTCTACAAAACCTGAGACCCATACATGGCATGAGATGTGATATCAAACTCCTTCCCATTCCAATCCTGAGACACTTCCTATAGCATCAGATGTGATATCTCAATGCTTCTAATACCAAACCTGAGACTCTTCCTATAACATGAGATGGGATATCCAACTCCTTCCCATTCCAATCCTGAGACCCTTCCGATAGCAGAGATGTGATATCTCAATGCTTATACCAAACCTGAGACCCTTCCTATGGCATGAGATGTCATATACAACTCCTTCCCATTCCAATCCTGAGACCCTTCCTATAGCATGAGATGTGATATCTCAATGCTTCTAATACCAAACCTGAGATCCTTCCTATAACATGAGATGTGATATCCAACTCCTTCCCATTCCAATCCTGAGACCCTTCCTATAGCATGAGATGTGACATCTCAATGCTTATACCACACCTGAGACCCTTCCTATAGCATGAGATGTGATATCCAACTCCTTCCCATTCCAATCCTGAGACCCTTCCTATAGCATGAGATGTGATATCTCTATGTCTCTAATACCAAACCTGAGATCCTTCCTCTAACATGAAATGTGATATCCAACTCCTTCCCTTTCCAAACCTGAGAGCCTACCTATAGCATGAGATGTGATATTCAAGTCCTTCCCATTCCAATCCTTAGACCCTTCCTACAGCATGCAATATGATATCTCAATGATTCTAATAACAAACCTGAGACCCGTCCTATAACATGAGATGGGATATCCAACTCCTTCCCATTCCAATCCTGAGACACTTCCGATAGCAGAGATGTGATATCTCAATGCTTATACCAAACCTGAGACCCTTCCTATAGCATGAGATGTAATATCCAACTCCTTCCCATTCCAATCCTGAGACCCTTCCTACAGCATGCGATGTGATATCTCAATGCTTCTAATACCAAACCTGAGACCCGTCCTATAACATGAGATGGGATATCCAACTCCTTCCCGTTCCAAACCTGAGACCCTTCCTATAGCATGAGATGTGATATCCAACTCCTTCCCATCCCAATCCTGAGACACTTCCGATTGCAGAGATGTGATATCTCAATGCTTATACCAAACCTGAGACTCTTCCTATAACATGAGATGTGATATCCAACTCCTTCCCGGTACAAACCTGAGACCCTTCCTATAGCATGAGATGTGATATCCAACTCCTTCCCATTCCAATCCTGAGACCCTTCTGATAGCATGAGATGTGATATCTCAATGCTTCTAATACCAAACCTGAGATCCTTCTTATAACATGTGATGTGATATCCAAATCCTTCCCCTTCCAAACCTGAGACCCTCCCTTTAGCATGAGAAGTGATATCCAACTCCTTCCCATTCCAATCCTGAGACCCTTATGATAGCATGAGATGTGATATCTCAATGCCTCTAATACCAAACCTGAGATACTTCCGATAGCATGAGATGTGATATCTCAATGATTCTAATACCAAACCTGAGATCCTTCCTATAACATGCGATGTGATATCCAAATCCTTCCCCTTCCAAACCTGAGACCCTCCCTTTAGCATGAGATGCAATATCCAACTCCTTCCCATTCCAATCCTGAGACCCTTCTGATAGCATGAGATGTGATACCTCAATGCCTCTAATACCAAACCTGAGATCCTACCTCTAACATGAAATGTGATATCCAACTCCTTCCCTTACCAAACCTGAGATCCTTCCTATAACATGCGATGTGATATCCAAATCCTTCCCCTTCCAAACCTGAGACCCTCCCTATTGCATGAGATGTGATATCCAAGTCCGTCCCATTCCAATCCTGAGACCCTTCCTATAGCATGAGATGTGATATCTCAATGCTTATTCCAAACCTGAGACCCTTCCTATGGCATGAGATGTCATATACAACTCCTTCCCATTCCAATCCTGAGACCCTTCCTATAGCATGAGATGTGATATCTCAATGCTTATACCAAACCTGAGACCCTTCCTATAGCATGAGATGTGATATCCAACTTCTTCCCATTCCAATCCTGAGACCCTTCCTATAACATGAGATGTGATGTCGCAATGCTTCTAATACCAAACCTGAGATCTTTCCTATAACATGAGATGTGATATCCAACACCTTCCCATTCCAATCCTAAGACCCTTCCTATAGCATGAGATGTGATATCTCAATGCTTATACCAAACGTGAGACCCTTCCTATAGCTTGAGATGTGATATCCAACTCCTTCCCATTCCAATCCTGAGACCCTTCCTATAGCATGAGATGTGATATCTCAATGCTTATACCAAACGTGAGACCCTTCCTATAACATGAGATGTGATATCTTAATGCCTCTAATACCAAACCTGAGATCCTTCCTCTAACATGAAATGTGATATCCAACTCCTTCCCCTTCCAAACCTAAGAGCCTTCCTATAGCATGAGATATGATATCCAAGTCCTTCCCATTCCAATCCTGGGACCCTTCCTATAACATGAGATGTGATATCCAACTCCTTCCCATTCCAACCTGAGACCCTTCCTATAGCATGAGATGGGATATCCAACTCCTTCCAAATCAAATCCTGATACCCTTCCGATAGCATGAGATGTGAGATCCCAATGTTTCTACCAAACCTGAGACCCATACTATGGCATGAGTTGTGATATCAAACCCCTTCCCATTCCAATCCTGAGACCCTTCCTATAGCTTGAGATATCCAACTCCTTCCCATTCCAATTCTGAGACCCTTCCTATACCATGAGACTTGATATCTCAATGCTTCTAATACCAAACCTGAGACCCTTCATATAGCATGAGATGTGATATCTCAATGCTTCTAATACCAAACCTGAGATCCTTCCGATAACATGAGATGTGATATCCAAATCCTTCGCCTTCCAAACCTGAGACCCTCCCTTTAGCATGAGATGTGATATCCAACTCCTTCCCATTCCCATCCTGAGACCCTTCTGATAGCATGAGATGTGATATCTCGATGCCTCCAATACCAAACCTGAGATCCTACCTCTAACATGAAATGTGATATCCACATCCTTCCCCTTCCAAACCTGAGACCCTCCCTTTAGCATGAGATGTGATATCCAACTCCGTCCCATTCCAATCCTGAGACCCTTCCGATAGCATGAGATGTGATATCTCAATGCTTCTAATACCAAACCTGTGATCCTTCCTATAACAAGAGATGTGATATCCAAATCCTTCCCCTTCCAAACCTGAGACCCTCCCTTTAGCATGAGATGTGATATCTCAATGCCTCTAATACCAAACCTGAGATCCTTCCGATAGCATGAGATGTGATATCTCAATGCTTCTAATACCAAACCTGAGGTTCTTCCTATAACATGAGACGTGATATCCAAATCCTTCCCCTTCCAAACCTGAGACCCTCCCTTTAGCATGAGATGTGATATCCAACTCCTTCCCATTCCAATCCTGAGACCCTTCTGATAGCATGAGATGTGATATCTCAATGCCTCTAATACCAAACCTGAGATCCTACCTCTAACATGAAATGTGATATCCAACTCTTTCCCCTTCCAAACCTGAGAGCCTTCCTATAGCATGAGATGTGATATCCGACTCCTTCCCGTTCCAATCCTGAGACCCTTCCGATAGCATGAGATGTGATATCTCAATGCTTCTAATACCAAACCTGAGATCCTTCTTATAACATGTGATGCGATATCCAAATCCTTCCCCTTCCAAACCTGAGACCCTCCCTTTAGCATGAGATGTGATATCCAACTCCTTCCCATTCCAATCCTGAGACCCTTATGATAGATAGCATGAGATGTGATATCTCAATGCCTCTAATACCAAACCTGAGATCCTTCCTATAACATGAGATGTGATATCCAAATCCTTCCCCTTCCAAACCTGAGACCCTCCCTTTAGCATGAGATGTGATATCCAACTCCTTCCCATTCCAATCCTGAGACCCTTCCGATAGCATGAGATGTGATATCTCAATGCTTCTAATACCAAACCTGTGATCCTTCCTATAACAAGAGATGTGATATCCAAATCATTCCCCTTCCAAACCTGAGACCCTCCCTTTAGCATGAGATGTGATATCTCAATGCCTCTAATACCAAACCTGAGATCCTTCCGATAGCATGAGATGTGATATCTCAATGCTTCTAATACCAAACCTAAGATCCTTCCTATAACATGAGACGTGATATCCAAATCCTTCCCCTTCCAAACCTAAGACCCTCCCTTTAGCATGAGATGTGATATCCAACTCCTTCCCATTCCAATCCTGAGACCCTTCTGATAGCATGAGATGTGATATCTCAATGCCTCTAATACCAAACCTGAGATCCTACCTCTAACATGAAATGTGATATCCAACTCCTTCCCCTTCCAAACCTGAGAGCCTTCCTATAGCATGAGATGTGATATCCAAGTCCTTCCCATTCCAATCCTGAGACCCTTCCTATAACATGAGATGTGATATCCAACTCCTTCCAAATCCAATCCTGATACCCTTCCGATAGCATGAGATGTGATATCCCAATGCTTCTACAAAACCTGAGACCCATACATGGCATGAGATGTGATATCAAACTCCTTCCCATTCCAATCCTGAGACACTTCCTATAGCATCAGATGTGATATCTCAATGCTTCTAATACCAAACCTGAGACTCGTCCTATAACATGAGATGGGATATCCAACTCCTTCCCATTCCAATCCTGAGACCCTTCCGATAGCAGAGATGTGATATCTCAATGCTTATACCAAACCTGAGACCCTTCCTATGGCATGAGATGTCATATACAACTCCTTCACATTCCAATCCTGAGACCCTTCCTATAGCATGAGATGTGATATCTCAATGCTTCTAATACCAAACCTGAGATCCTTCCTATAACATGAGATGTGATATCCAACTCCTTCCCATTCCAATCCTGAGACCCTTCCTATAGCATGAGATGTGACATCTCAATGCTTATACCAAACCTGAGACCCTTCCTATAGCATGAAATGTGATATCCAACTCCTTCCCATTCCAATCCTGAGACCCTTCCTATAGCATGAGATGTGATATCTCAATGCCTCTAATACCAAACCTGAGATCCTTCCTCTAACATGAAATGTGATATCCAACTCCTTCCCTTTCCAAACCTGAGAGCCTACCTATAGCATGAGATGTGATATTCAAGTCCTTCCCATTCCAATCCTTAGACCCTTCCTACAGCATGCAATATGATATCTCAATGATTCTAATAACAAACCTGAGACCCGTCCTATAACATGAGATGTAATATCCAACTCCTTCCCATTCCAATCCTGAGACCCTTCCTACAGCATGCGATGTGATATCTCAATGCTTCTAATACCAAACCTGAGACCCGTCCTATAACATGAGATGGGATATCGAACTCCTTCCCGTTCCAAACCTGAGACCCTTCCTATGGCATGAGATGTGATATCCAACTCCTTCCCATCCCAATCCTGAGACACTTCCGATTGCAGAGATGTGATATCTCAATGCTTATACCAAACCTGAGACTCTTCCTATAACATGAGATGTGATATCCAACTCCTTCCCGTTCCAAACCTGAGACCCTTCCTATAGCATGAGATGTGATATCCAACTCCCTCCCATTCCAATCCTGAGAGCCTTCTGATAGCATGAGATGTGATATCTCAATGCTTCTAATACCAAACCTGAGATCCTTCTTATAACATGTGATGTGATATCCAAATCCTTCCCCTTCCAAACCTGAGACCCTCCCTTTAGCATGAGAAGTGATATCCAACTCCTTCCCATTCCAATCCTGAGACCCTTATGATAGCATGAGATGTGATATCTCAATGCCTCTAATACCAAACCTGAGATACTTCCGATAGCATGAGATGTGATATCTCAATGTTTCTAATACCAAACCTGAGATCCTTCCTATAACATGCAATGTGATATCCAAATCCTTCCCCTTCCAAACCAGACCCTCCCTTTAGCATGAGATGTGATATCCAACTCCTTCCCATTCCAATCCTGAGACCCTTCTGATAGCATGAGATGTGATACCTCAATGCCTCTAATACCAAACCTGAGATCCTACCTCTAACATGAAATGTGATATCCAACTCCTTCCCTTACCAAACCTGAGATCCTTCCTATAACATGCGATGTGATATCCAAATCCTTCCCCTTCCAAACCTGAGACCCTCCCTATAGCATGAGATGTGATATCCAAGTCCGTCCCATTCAAATCCTGAGACCCTTCCTATAGCATGAGATGTGATATCTCAATGCTTATTCCAAACCTGAGACCCTTCCTATGGCATGAGATGTCATATACAACTCCTTCCCATTCCAATCCTGAGACCCTTCCTATAGCATGAGATGTGATATCTCAATGCTTATACCAAACCTGAGACCCTTCCTATAGCATGAGATGTGATAGCCAACTTCTTCCCATTCCAATCCTGAGACCCTTCCTATAACATGAGATGTGATGTCGCAATGCTTCTAATACCAAACCTGAGATCTTTCCTATAACATGAGATGTGATATCCAACACCTTCCCATTCCAATCCTGAGACCCTTCCTATAGCATGAGATGTGATATCTCAATGCTTATACCAAACGTGAGACCCTTCCTATAGCTCGAGATGTGATATCCAACTCCTTCCCATTCCAATCCTGAGACCCTTCCTATAGCATGAGATGTGATATCTCAATGCTTATACCAAACGTGAGACCCTTCCTATAACATGAGATGTGATATCTTAATGCCTCTAATACCAAACCTGAGATCCTTCCTCTAACATGAAATGTGATATCCAACTCCTTCCCCTTCCAAACCTGAGAGCGTTCCTATAGCATGAGATATGATATCCAAGTCCTTCCCATTCCAATCCTGGGACCCTTCCTATAACATGAGATGTGATATCCAACTCCTTCCCATTCCAACCTGAGACCCTTCCTATAGCATGAGATGGGATATCCAACTCCTTCCAGATCAAATCCTGATACCCTTCCGATAGCATGAGATGTGATATCCCAATGGTTCTACCAAACCTGAGACCCATACTATGGCATGAGTTGTGATATCAAACCCCTTCCCATTCCAATCCTGAGACCCTTCCTATAGCTTGAGATATCCAACTCCTTCCCATTCCAATTCTGAGACCCTTCCTATACCATGAGACTTGATATCTCAATGCTTCTAATACCAAACCTGAGACCCTTCCTATAGCATGAGATGTGATATCTCAATGCTTCTAATACCAAACCTGAGATCCTTCCGATAACATGAGATGTGATATCCAAATCCTTCCCCTTCCAAACCTGAGACCCTCCCTTTAGCATGAGATGTGATATCCAACTCCTTCCCATTCCCATCCTGAGACCCTTCTGATAGCATGAGATGTGATATCTCAATGCCTCCAATACCAAACCTGAGATCCTACCTCTAACATGAAATGTGATATCCACATCCTTCCCCTTCCAAACCTGAGACCCTCCCTTTAGCATGAGATGTGATATCCAACTCCGTCCCATTCCAATCCTGAGACCCTTCCGATAGCATGAGATGTGATATCTCAATGCTTCTAATACCAAACCTGTGATCCTTCCTATAACAAGAGATGTGATATCCAAATCCTTCCCCTTCCAAACCTGAGACCCTCCCTTTAGCATGAGATGTGATATCTCAATGCCTCTAATACCAAACCTGAGATCCTTCCGATAGCATGAGATGTGATATCTCAATGCTTCTAATACCAAACCTGAGATCCTTCCTATAACATGAGACGTGATATCCAAATCCTTCCCCTTCCAAACCTGAGACCCTCCCTTTAGCATGAGATGTGATATCCAACTACTTCCCATTCCAATCCTGAGACCCTTCTGATAGCATGAGATGTGATATCTCAATGCCTCTAATACCAAACCTGAGATCCTACCTCTAACATGAAATGTGATATCCAACTCTTTCCCCTTCCAAACCTGAGAGCCTTCCTATAGCATGAGATGTGATATCCGACTCCTTCCCATTCCAATCCCGAGACCCTTCCGATAGCATGAGATGTGATATCTCAATGCTTCTAATACCAAACCTGAGATCCTTCTTATAACATGTGATGTGATATCCAAATCCTTCCCCTTCCAAACCTGAGACCCTCCCTTTAGCATGAGATGTGATATCCAGCTCCTTCCCATTCCAATCCTGAGACCCTTATGATAGATAGCATGAGATGTGATATCTCAATGCCTCTAATACCAAACCTGAGATACTTCCGATAGCATGAGATGTGATATCTCAATGCTTCTAATACCAAACCTGAGATCCTTCCTATAACATGAGATGTGATATCCAAATCCTTCCCCTTCCAAACCTGAGACCCTCCCTTTAGCATGAGATGTGATATCCAAGTCCTTCCCATTCCAATCCTGAGACCCTTCCTATAGCTTGAGATATCCAACTCCTTCCCATTCCAATTCTGAGACCCTTCCTATACCATGAGACTTGATATCTCAATGCTTCTAATACCAAACCTGAGACCCTTCATATAGCATGAGATGTGATATCTCAATGCTTCTAATACCAAACCTGAGATCCTTCCGATAACATGAGATGTGATATCCAAATCCTTCCCCTTCCAAACCTGAGACCCTCCCTTTAGCATGAGATGTGATATCCAACTCCTTCCCATTCCCATCCTGAGACCCTTCTGATAGCATGAGATGTGATATCTCGATGCCTCCAATACCAAACCTGAGATCCTACCTCTAACATGAAATGTGATATCCACATCCTTCCCCTTCCAAACCTGAGACCCTCCCTTTAGCATGAGATGTGATATCCAACTCCGTCCCATTCCAATCCTGAGACCCTTCCGATAGCATGAGATGTGATATCTCAATGCTTCTAATACCAAACCTGTGATCCTTCCTATAACAAGAGATGTGATATCCAAATCCTTCCCCTTCCAAACCTGAGACCCTCCGTTTAGCATGAGATGTGATATCTCAATGCCTCTAATACCAAACCTGAGATCCTTCCGATAGCATGAGATGTGATATCTCAATGCTTCTAATACCAAACCTGAGATCCTTCCTATAACATGAGACGTGATATCCAAATCCTTCCCCTTCCAAACCTGAGACCCTCCCTTTAGCATGAGATGTGATATCCAACTCCTTCCCATTCCAATCCTGAGACCCTTCTGATAGCATGAGATGTGATATCTCAATGCCTCTAATACCAAACCTGAGATCCTACCTCTAACATGAAATGTGATATCCAACTCTTTCCCCTTCCAAACCTGAGAGCCTTCCTATAGCATGAGATGTGATATCCGACTCCTTCCCGTTCCAATCCTGAGACCCTTCCGATAGCATGAGATGTGATATCTCAATGCTTCTAATACCAAACCTGAGATCCTTCTTATAACATGTGATGCGATATCCAAATCCTTCCCCTTCCAAACCTGAGACCCTCCCTTTAGCATGAGATGTGATATCCAACTCCTTCCCATTCCAATCCTGAGACCCTTATGATAGATAGCATGAGATGTGATATCTCAATGCCTCTAATACCAAACCTGAGATCCTTCCTATAACATGAGATGTGATATCCAAATCCTTCCCCTTCCAAACCTGAGACCCTCCCTTTAGCATGAGATGTGATATCCAACTCCTTCCCATTCCAATCCTGAGACCCTTCCGATAGCATGAGATGTGATATCTCAATGCTTCTAATACCAAACCTGTGATCCTTCCTATAACAAGAGATGTGATATCCAAATCATTCCCCTTCCAAACCTGAGACCCTCCCTTTAGCATGAGATGTGATATCTCAATGCCTCTAATACCAAACCTGAGATCCTTCCGATAGCATGAGATGTGATATCTCAATGCTTCTAATACCAAACCTAAGATCCTTCCTATAACATGAGACGTGATATCCAAATCCTTCCCCTTCCAAACCTGAGACCTTCCCTTTAGCATGAGATGTGATATCCAACTCCTTCCCATTCCAATCCTGAGACCCTTCTGATAGCATGAGATGTGATATCTCAATGCCTCTAATACCAAACCTGAGATCCTACCTCTAACATGAAATGTGATATCCAACTCCTTCCCCTTCCAAACCTGAGAGCCTTCCTATAGCATGAGATGTGATATCCAAGTCCTTCCCATTCCAATCCTGAGACCCTTCCTATAACATGAGATGTGATATCCAACTCCTTCCAAATCCAATCCTGATACCCTTCCGATAGCATGAGATGTGATATCCCAATGCTTCTACAAAACCTGAGACCCATACATGGCATGAGATGTGATATCAAACTCCTTCCCATTCCAATCCTGAGACACTTCCTATAGCATCAGATGTGATATCTCAATGCTTCTAATACCAAACCTGAGACTCTTCCTATAACATGAGATGGGATATCCAACTCCTTCCCATTCCAATCCTGAGACCCTTCCGATAGCAGAGATGTGATATCTCAATGCTTATACCAAACCTGAGACCCTTCCTATGGCATGAGATGTCATATACAACTCCTTCCCATTCCAATCCTGAGACCCTTCCTATAGCATGAGATGTGATATCTCAATGCTTCTAATACCAAACCTGAGATCCTTCCTATAACATGAGATGTGATATCCAACTCCTTCCCATTCCAATCCTGAGACCCTTCCTATAGCATGAGATGTGACATCTCAATGCTTATACCAAACCTGAGACCCTTCCTATAGCATGAAATGTGATATCCAACTCCTTCCCATTCCAATCCTGAGACCCTTCCTATAGCATGAGATGTGATATCTCAATGCCTCTAATACCAAACCTGAGATCCTTCCTCTAACATGAAATGTGATATCCAACTCCTTCCCTTTCCAAACCTGAGAGCCTACCTATAGCATGAGATGTGATATTCAAGTCCTTCCCATTCCAATCCTTAGACCCTTCCTACAGCATGCAATATGATATCTCAATGATTCTAATAACAAACCTGAGACCCGTCCTATAACATGAGATGTAATATCCAACTCCTTCCCATTCCAATCCTGAGACCCTTCCTACAGCATGCGATGTGATATCTCAATGCTTCTAATACCAAACCTGAGACCCGTCCTATAAAATGAGATGGGATATCGAACTCCTTCCCGTTCCAAACCTGAGACCCTTCCTATAGCATGAGATGTGATATCCAACTCCTTCCCATCCCAATCCTGAGACACTTCCGATTGCAGAGATGTGATATCTCAATGCTTATACCAAACCTGAGACTCTTCCTATAACATGAGATGTGATATCCAACTCCTTCCCGTTCCAAACCTGAGACCCTTCCTATAGCATGAGATGTGATATCCAACTCCCTCCCATTCCAATCCTGAGACCCTTCTGATAGCGTGAGATGTGATATCTCAATGCTTCTAATACCAAACCTGAGATCCTTCTTATAACATGTGATGTGATATCCAAATCCTTCCCCTTCCAAACCTGAGACCCTCCCTTTAGCATGAGAAGTGATATCCAACTCCTTCCCATTCCAATCCTGAGACCCTTATGATAGCATGAGATGTGATATCTCAATGCCTCTAATACCAAACCTGAGATACTTCCGATAGCATGAGATGTGATATCTCAATGTTTCTAATACCAAACCTGAGATCCTTCCTATAACATGCGATGTGATATCCAAATCCTTCCCCTTCCAAACCAGACCCTCCCTTTAGCATGAGATGTGATATCCAACTCCTTCCCATTCCAATCCTGAGACCCTTCTGATAGCATGAGATGTGATACCTCAATGCCTCTAATACCAAACCTGAGATCCTACCTCTAACATGAAATGTGATATCCAACTCCTTCCCTTACCAAACCTGAGATCCTTCCTATAACATGCGATGTGATATCCAAATCCTTCCCCTTCCAAACCTGAGACCCTCCCTATAGCATGAGATGTGATATCCAAGTCTGTCCCATTCCAATCCTGAGACCCTTCCTATAGCATGAGATGTGATATCTCAATGCTTATTCCAAACCTGAGACCCTTCCTATGGCATGAGATGTCATATACAACTCCTTCCCATTCCAATCCTGAGACCCTTCCTATAGCATGAGATGTGATATCTCAATGCTTATACCAAACCTGAGACCCTTCCTATAGCATGAGATGTGATAGCCAACTTCTTCCCATTCCAATCCTGAGACCCTTCCTATAACATGAGATGTGATGTCGCAATGCTTCTAATACCAAACCTGAGATCTTTCCTATAACATGAGATGTGATATCCAACACCTTCCCATTCCAATCCTGAGACCCTTCCTATAGCATGAGATGTGATATCTCAATGCTTATACCAAACGTGAGACCCTTCCTATAGCTCGAGATGTGATATCCAACTCCTTCCCATTCCAATCCTGAGACCCTTCCTATAGCATGAGATGTGATATCTCAATGCTTATACCAAACGTGAGACCCTTCCTATAACATGAGATGTGATATCTTAATGCCTCTAATACCAAACCTGAGATCCTTCCTCTAACATGAAATGTGATATCCAACTCCTTCCCCTTCCAAACCTGAGAGCCTTCCTATAGCATGAGATATGATATCCAAGTCCTTCCCATTCCAATCCTAGGACCCTTCCTATAACATGAGATGTGATATCCAACTCCTTCCCATTCCAACCTGAGACCCTTCCTATAGCATGAGATGGGATATCCAACTCCTTCCAGATCAAATCCTGATACCCTTCCGAAAGCATGAGATGTGATATCCCAATGGTTCTACCAAACCTGAGACCCATACTATGGCATGAGTTGTGATATCAAACCCCTTCCCATTCCAATCCTGAGACCCTTCCTATAGCTTGAGATATCCAACTCCTTCCCATTCCAATTCTGAGACCCTTCCTATACCATGAGACTTGATATCTCAATGCTTCTAATACCAAACCTGAGACCCTTCCTATAGCATGAGATGTGATATCTCAATGCTTCTAATACCAAACCTGAGATCCTTCCGATAACATGAGATGTGATATCCAAATCCTTCCCCTTCCAAACCTGAGACCCTCCCTTTAGCATGAGATGTGATATCCAACTCCTTCCCATTCCCATCCTGAGACCCTTCTGATAGCATGAGATGTGATATCTCAATGCCTCCAATACCAAACCTGAGATCCTACCTCTAACATGAAATGTGATATCCACATCCTTCCCCTTCCAAACCTGAGACCCTCCCTTTAGCATGAGATGTGATATCCAACTCCGTCCCATTCCAATCCTGAGACCCTTCCGATAGCATGAGATGTGATATCTCAATGCTTCTAATACCAAACCTGTGATCCTTCCTATAACAAGAGATGTGATATCCAAATCCTTCCCCTTCCAAACCTGAGACCCTCCCTTTAGCATGAGATGTGATATCTCAATGCCTCTAATACCAAACCTGAGATCCTTCCGATAGCATGAGATGTGATATCTCAATGCTTCTAATACCAAACCTGAGATCCTTCCTATAACATGAGACGTGATATCCAAATCCTTCCCCTTCCAAACCTGAGACCCTCCCTTTAGCATGAGATGTGATATCCAACTACTTCCCATTCCAATCCTGAGACCCTTCTGATAGCATGAGATGTGATATCTCAATGCCTCTAATACCAAACCTGAGATCCTACCTCTAACATGAAATGTGATATCCAACTCTTTCCCCTTCCAAACCTGAGAGCCTTCCTATAGCATGAGATGTGATATCCGACTCCTTCCCATTCCAATCCTGAGACCCTTCCGATAGCATGAGATGTGATATCTCAATGCTTCTAATACCAAACCTGAGATCCTTCTTATAACATGTGATGTGATATCCAAATCCTTCCCCTTCCAAACCTGAGACCCTCCCTTTAGCATGAGATGTGATATCCAGCTCCTTCCCATTCCAATCCTGAGACCCTTATGATAGATAGCATGAGATGTGATATCTCAATGCCTCTAATACCAAACCTGAGATACTTCCGATAGCATGAGATGTGATATCTCAATGCTTCTAATACCAAACCTGAGATCCTTCCTATAACATGAGATGTGATATCCAAATCCTTCCCCTTCCAAACCTGAGACCCTCCCTTTAGCATGAGATGTGATATCCAAGTCCTTCCCATTCCAATCCTGAGACCCTTCCTATAGCTTGAGATATCCAACTCCTTCCCATTCCAATTCTGAGACCCTTCCTATACCATGAGACTTGATATCTCAATGCTTCTAATACCAAACCTGAGACCCTTCATATAGCATGAGATGTGATATCTCAATGCTTCTAATACCAAACCTGAGATCCTTCCGATAACATGAGATGTGATATCCAAATCCTTCCCCTTCCAAACCTGAGACCCTCCCTTTAGCATGAGATGTGATATCCAACTCCTTCCCATTCCCATCCTGAGACCCTTCTGATAGCATGAGATGTGATATCTCGATGCCTCCAATACCAAACCTGAGATCCTACCTCTAACATGAAATGTGATATCCACATCCTTCCCCTTCCAAACCTGAGACCCTCCCTTTAGCATGAGATGTGATATCCAACTCCGTCCCATTCCAATCCTGAGACCCTTCCGATAGCATGAGATGTGATATCTCAATGCTTCTAATACCAAACCTGTGATCCTTCCTATAACAAGAGATGTGATATCCAAATCCTTCCCCTTCCAAACCTGAGACCCTCCCTTTAGCATGAGATGTGATATCTCAATGCCTCTAATACCAAACCTGAGATCCTTCCGATAGCATGAGATGTGATATCTCAATGCTTCTAATACCAAACCTGAGATTCTTCCTATAACATGAGACGTGATATCCAAATCCTTCCCCTTCCAAACCTGAGACCCTCCCTTTAGCATGAGATGTGATATCCAACTCCTTCCCATTCCAATCCTGAGACCCTTCTGATAGCATGAGATGTGATATCTCAATGCCTCTAATACCAAACCTGAGATCCTACCTCTAACATGAAATGTGATATCCAACTCTTTCCCCTTCCAAACCTGAGAGCCTTCCTATAGCATGAGATGTGATATCCGACTCCTTCCCGTTCCAATCCTGAGACCCTTCCGATAGCATGAGATGTGATATCTCAATGCTTCTAATACCAAACCTGAGATCCTTCTTATAACATGTGATGCGATATCCAAATCCTTCCACTTCCAAACCTGAGACCCTCCCTTTAGCATGAGATGTGATATCCAACTCCTTCCCATTCCAATCCTGAGACCCTTATGATAGATAGCATGAGATGTGATATCTCAATGCCTCTAATACCAAACCTGAGATCCTTCCTATAACATGAGATGTGATATCCAAATCCTTCCCCTTCCAAACCTGAGACCCTCCCTTTAGCATGAGATGTGATATCCAACTCCTTCCCATTCCAATCCTGAGACCCTTCCGATAGCATGAGATGTGATATCTCAATGCTTCTAATACCAAACCTGTGATCCTTCCTATAACAAGAGATGTGATATCCAAATCATTCCCCTTCCAAACCTGAGACCCTCCCTTTAGCATGAGATGTGATATCTCAATGCCTCTAATACCAAACCTGAGATCCTTCCGATAGCATGAGATGTGATATCTCAATGCTTCTAATACCAAACCTAAGATCCTTCCTATAACATGAGACGTGATATCCAAATCCTTCCCCTTCCAAACCTGAGACCCTCCCTTTAGCATGAGATGTGATATCTCAATGCCTCTAATACCAAACCTGAGATCCTTCCGATAGCATGAGATGTGATATCTCAATGCTTCTAATACCAAACCTAAGATCCTTCCTATAACATGAGACGTGATATCCAAATCCTTCCCCTTCCAAACCTGAGACCCTCCCTTTAGCATGAGATGTGATATCCAACTCCTTCCCATTCCAATCCTGAGACCCTTCTGATAGCATGAGATGTGATATCTCAATGCCTCTAATACCAAACCTGAGATCCTACCTCTAACATGAAATGTGATATCCAACTCCTTCCCCTTCCAAACCTGAGAGCCTTCCTATAGCATGAGATGTGATATCCAAGTCCTTCCCATTCCAATCCTGAGACCCTTCCTATAACATGAGATGTGATATCCAACTCCTTCCAAATCCAATCCTGATACCCTTCCGATAGCATGAGATGTGATATCCAATGCTTCTACAAAACCTGAGATCCATACATGGCATGAGATGTGATATCAAACTCCTTCCCATTCCAATCCTGAGACACTTCCTATAGCATCAGATGTGATATCTCAATGCTTCTAATACCAAACCTGAGACTCTTCCTATAACATGAGATGGGATATCCAACTCCTTCCCATTCCAATCCTGAGACCCTTCCGATAGCAGAGATGTGATATCTCAATGCTTATACCAAACCTGAGACCCTTCCTATGGCATGAGATGTCATATACAACTCCTTCCCATTCCAATCCTGAGACCCTTCCTATAGCATGAGATGTGATATCTCAATGCTTCTAATACCAAACCTGAGATCCTTCCTATAACATGAGATGTGATATCCAACTCCTTCCCATTCCAATCCTGAGACCCTTCCTATAGCATGAGATGTGACATCTCAATGCTTATACCAAACCTGAGACCCTTCCTATAGCATGAAATGTGATATCCAACTCCTTCCCATTCCAATCCTGAGACCCTTCCTATAGCATGAGATGTGATATCTCAATGCCTCTAATACCAAACCTGAGATCCTTCCTCTAACATGAAATGTGATATCCAACTGCTTCCCTTTCCAAACCTGAGAGCCTACCTATAGCATGAGATGTGATATTCAAGTCCTTCCCATTCCAATCCTTAGACCCTTCCTACAGCATGCAATATGATATCTCAATGATTCTAATAACAAACCTGAGACCCGTCCTATAACATGAGATGGGATATCCAACTCCTTCCCATTCCAATCCTGAGACACTTCCGATAGCAGAGATGTGATATCTCAATGCTTATACCAAACCTGAGACCCTTCCTATAGCATGAGATGTAATATCCAACTCCTTCCCATTCCAATCCTGAGACCCTTCCTACAGCATGCGATGTGATATCTCAATGCTTCTAATACCAAACCTGAGACCCGTCCTATAACATGAGATGGGATATCGAACTCCTTCCCGTTCCAAACCTGAGACCCTTCCTATAGCATGAGATGTGATATCCAACTCCTTCCCATCCCAATCCTGAGACACTTCCGATTGCAGAGATGTGATATCTCAATGCTTATACCAAACCTGAGACTCTTCCTATAACATGAGATGTGATATCCAACTCCTTCCCGTTCCAAACCTGAGACCCTTCCTATAGCATGAGATGTGATATCCAACTCCCTCCCATTCCAATCCTGAGACCCTTCTGATAGCATGAGATGTGATATCTCAATGCTTCTAATACCAAACCTGAGATCCATCTTATAACATGTGATGTGATATCCAAATCCTTCCCCTTCCAAACCTGAGACCCTCCCTTTAGCATGAGAAGTGATATCCAACTCCTTCCCATTCCAATCCTGAGACCCTTATGATAGCATGAGATGTGATATCTCAATGCCTCTAATACCAAACCTGAGATACTTCCGATAGCATGAGATGTGACATCTCAATGATTCTAATACCAAACCTGAGATCCTTCCTATAACATGCGATGTGATATCCAAATCCTTCTCCTTCCAAACCAGACCCTCCCTTTAGCATGAGATGTGATATCCAACTCCTTCCCATTCCAATCCTGAGACCCTTCTGATAGCATGAGATGTGATACCTCAATGCCTCTAATACCAAACCTGAGATCCTACCTCTAACATGAAATGTGATATCCAACTCCTTCCCTTACCAAACCTGAGATCCTTCCTATAACATGCGATGTGATATCCAAATCCTTCCCCTTCCAAACCTGAGACCCTCCCTATAGCATGAGATGTGATATCCAAGTCCGTCCCATTCCAATCCTGAGACCCTTCCTATAGCATGAGATGTGATATCTCAATGCTTATTCCAAACCTGAGACCCTTCCTATGGCATGAGATGTCATATACAACTCCTTCCCATTCCAATCCTGAGACCCTTCCTATAGCATGAGATGTGATATCTCAATGCTTATACCAAGCCTGAGACCCTTCCTATAGCATGAGATGTGATAGCCAACTTCTTCCCATTCCAATCCTGAGACCCTTCCTATAGCATGAGATGTGATATCTCAATGCTTATACCAAACGTGAGACCCTTCCTATAGCTCGAGATGTGATATCCAACTCCTTCCCATTCCAATCCTGAGACCCTTCCTATAGCATGAGATGTGATATCTCAATGCTTATACCAAACGTGAGACCCTTCCTATAACATGAGATGTGATATCTTAATGCCTCTAATACCAAACCTGAGATCCTTCCTCTAACATGAAATGTGATATCCAACTCCTTCCCCTTCCAAACCTGAGAGCCTTCCTATAGCATGAGATATGATATCCAAGTCCTTCCCATTCCAATCCTGGGACCCTTCCTATAACATGAGATGTGATATCCAACTCCTTCCCATTCCAACCTGAGACCCTTCCTATAGCATGAGATGGGATATCCAACTCCTTCCAGATCAAATCCTGATACCCTTCCGATAGCATGAGATGTGATATCCCAATGGTTCTACCAAACCTGAGACCCATACTATGGCATGAGTTGTGATATCAAACCCCTTCCCATTCCAATCCTGAGACCCTTCCTATAGCTTGAGATATCCAACTCCTTCCCATTCCAATTCTGAGACCCTTCCTATACCATGAGACTTGATATCTCAATGCTTCTAATACCAAACCTGAGACCCTTCCTATAGCATGAGATGTGATATCTCAATGCTTCTAATACCAAACCTGAGATCCTTCCGATAACATGAGATGTGATATCCAAATCCTTCCCCTTCCAAACCTGAGACCCTCCCTTTAGCATGAGATGTGATATCCAACTCCTTCCAATTCCCATCCTGAGACCTTTCTGATAGCATGAGATGTGATATCTCAATGCCTCCAATACCAAACCTGAGATCCTACCTCTAACATGAAATGTGATATCCACATCCTTCCCCTTCCAAACCTGAGACCCTCCCTTTAGCATGAGATGTGATATCCAACTCCGTCCCATTCCAATCCTGAGACCCTTCCGATAGCATGAGATGTGATATCTCAATGCTTCTAATACCAAACCTGTGATCCTTCCTATAACAAGAGATGTGATATCCAAATCCTTCCCCTTCCAAACCTGAGACCCTCCCTTTAGCATGAGATGTGATATCTCAATGCCTGTAATACCAAACCTGAGATCCTTCCGATAGCATGAGATGTGATATCTCAATGCTTCTAATACCAAACCTGAGATCCTTCCTATAACATGAGACGTGATATCCAAATCCTTCCCCTTCCAAACCTGAGACCCTCCCTTTAGCATGAGATGTGATATCCAACTACTTCCCATTCCAATCCTGAGACCCTTCTGATAGCATGAGATGTGATATCTCAATGCCTCTAATACCAAACCTGAGATCCTACCTCTAACATGAAATGTGATATCCAACTCTTTCCCCTTCCAAACCTGAGAGCCTTCCTATAGCATGAGATGTGATATCCGACTCCTTCCCATTCCAATCCTGAGACACTTCCGATAGCATGAGATGTGATATCTCAATGCTTCTAATACCAAACCTGAGATCCTTCTTATAACATGTGATGTGATATCCAAATCCTTCCCCTTCCAAACCTGAGACCCTCCCTTTAGCATGAGATGTGATATCCAGCTCCTTCCCATTCCAATCCTGAGACCCTTATGATAGATAGCATGAGATGTGATATCTCAATGCCTCTAATACCAAACCTGAGATACTTCCGATAGCATGAGATGTGATATCTCAATGCTTCTAATACCAAACCTGAGATCCTTCCTATAACATGAGATGTGATATCCAAATCCTTCCCCTTCCAAACCTGAGACCCTCCCTTTAGCATGAGATGTGATATCCAAGTCCTTCCCATTCCAATCCTGAGACCCTTCCTATAGCTTGAGATATCCAACTCCTTCCCATTCCAATTCTGAGACCCTTCCTATACCATGAGACGTGATATCTCAATGCTTCTAATACCAAACCTGAGACCCTTCATATAGCATGAGATGTGATATCTCAATGCTTCTAATACCAAACCTGAGATCCTTCCGATAACATGAGATGTGATATCCAAATCCTTCCCCTTCCAAACCTGAGACCCTCCCTTTAGCATGAGATGTGATATCCAACTCCTTCCCATTCCCATCCTGAGACCCTTCTGATAGCATGAGATGTGATATCTCGATGCCTCCAATACCAAACCTGAGATCCTACCTCTAACATGAAATGTGATATCCACATCCTTCCCCTTCCAAACCTGAGACCCTCCCTTTAGCATGAGATGTGATATCCAACTCTGTCCCATTCCAATCCTGAGACCCTTCCTATAGCATGAGATGTGATATCTCAATGCTTATGCCAAACGTGAGACCCTTCCTATAACATGAGATGTGATATCTTAATGCCTCTAATACCAAACCTGAGATCCTTCCTCTAACATGAAATGTGATATCCAACTCCTTCCCCTTCCAAACCTGAGAGCCTTTCTATAGCATGAGATATGATATCCAAGTCCTTCTCATTCCAATCCTGGGACCCTTCCTATAACATGAGATGTGATATCCAACTCCTTCCCATTCCAACCTGAGACCCTTCCTATAGCATGAGATGGGATATCCAACTCCTTCCAGATCAAATCCTGATACCCTTCCGATAGCATGAGATGTGATATCCCAATGGTTCTAATACCAAACCTGAGATACTTCCGATAGCATGAGATGTGATATCTCAATGCTTCTAATACCAAACCTGAGATCCTTCCTATAACATGAGATGTGATATCCAAATCCTTCCCCTTCCAAACCTGAGACCCTCCCTTTAGCATGAGATGTGATATCCAAGTCCTTCCCATTCCAATCCTGAGACCCTTCCTATAGCTTGAGATATCCAACTCCTTCCCATTCCAATTCTGAGACCCTTCCTATACCATGAGACGTGATATCTCAATGCTTCTAATACCAAACCTGAGACCCTTCATATAGCATGAGATGTGATATCTCAATGCTTCTAATACCAAACCTGAGATCCTTCCGATAACATGAGATGTGATATCCAAATCCTTCCCCTTCCAAACCTGAGTCCCTCCCTTTAGCATGAGATGTGATATCCAACTCCTTCCCATTCCCATCCTGAGACCCTTCTGATAGCATGAGATGTGATATCTCGATGCCTCCAATACCAAACCTGAGATCCTACCTCTAACATGAAATGTGATATCCACATCCTTCCCCTTCCAAACCTGAGACCCTCCCTTTAGCATGAGATGTGATATCCAACTCCGTCCCATTCCAATCCTGAGACCCTTCCTATAGCATGAGATGTGATATCTAAATGCTTATACCAAACGTGAGACCCTTCCTATAACATGAGATGTGATATCTTAATGCCTCTAATACCAAACCTGAGATCCTTCCTCTAACATGAAATGTGATATCCAACTCCTTCCCCTTCCAAACCTGAGAGCCTTTCTATAGCATGAGATATGATATCCAAGTCCTTCCCATTCCAATCCTGGGACCCTTCCTATAACATGAGATGTGATATCCAACTCCTTCCCATTCCAACCTGAGACCCTTCCTATAGCATGAGGTGGGATATCCAACTCCTTCCAGATCAAATCCTGATACCCTTCCGATAGCATGAGATGTGATATCCCAATGGTTCTAATACCAAACCTGAGATACTTCCGATAGCATGAGATGTGATATCTCAATGCTTCTAATACCAAACCTGAGATCCTTCCTATAACATGAGATGTGATATCCAAATCCTTCCCCTTCCAAACCTGAGACCCTCCCTTTAGCATGAGATGTGATATCCAAGTCCTTCCCATTCCAATCCTGAGACCCTTCCTATAGCTTGAGATATCCAACTCCTTCCCATTCCAATTCTGAGACCCTTCCTATACCATGAGACGTGATATCTCAATGCTTCTAATACCAAACCTGAGACCCTTCATATAGCATGAGATGTGATATCTCAATGCTTCTAATACCAAACCTGAGATCCTTCCGATAACATGAGATGTGATATCCAAATCCTTCCCCTTCCAAACCTGAGACCCTCCCTTTAGCATGAGATGTGATATCCAACTCCTTCCCATTCCCATCCTGAGACCCTTCTGATAGCATGAGATGTGATATCTCGATGCCTCCAATACCAAACCTGAGATCCTACCTCTAACATGAAATGTGATATCCACATCCTTCCCCTTCCAAACCTGAGACCCTCCCTTTAGCATGAGATGTGATATCCAACTCCGTCCCATTCCAATCCTGAGACCCTTCCGATAGCATGAGATGTGATATCTCAATGCTTCTAATACCAAACCTGTGATCCTTCCTATAACAAGAGATGTGATATCCAAATCCTTCCCCTTCCAAACCTGAGACCCTCCCTTTAGCATGAGATGTGATATCTCAATGCCTCTAATACCAAACCTGAGATCCTTCCGATAGCATGAGATGTGATATCTCAATGCTTCTAATACCAAACCTGAGATCCTTCCTATAACATGAGACGTGATATCCAAATCCTTCCCCTTCCAAACCTGAGACCCTCCCTTTAGCATGAAATGTGATATCCAACTCCTTCCCATTCCAATCCTGAGACCCTTATGATAGATAGCATGAGATGTGATATCTCAATGCCTCTAATACCAAACCTGAGATCATTCCTATAACATGAGATGTGATATCCAAATCCTTCCCCTTCCAAACCTGAGACCCTCCCTTTAGCATGAGATGTGATATCCAACTCCTTCCCATTCCAATCCTGAGACCCTTCCGATAGCATGAGATGTGATATCTCAATGCTTCTAATACCAAACCTGTGATCCTTCCTATAACAAGAGATGTGATATCCAAATCATTCCCCTTCCAAACCTGAGACCCTCCCTTTAGCATGAGATGTGATATCTCAATGCCTCTAATACCAAACCTGAGATCCTTCCGATAGCATGAGATGTGATATCTCAATGCTTCTAATACCAAACCTAAGATCCTTCCTATAACATGAGACGTGATATCCAAATCCTTCCCCTTCCAAACCTGAGACCCTCCCTTTAGCATGAGATGTGATATCCAACTCCTTCCCATTCCAATCCTGAGACCCTTCTGATAGCATGAGATGTGATATCTCAATGCCTCTAATACCAAACCTGAGATCCTACCTCTAACATGAAATGTGATATCCAACTCCTTCCCCTTCCAAACCTGAGAGCCTTCCTATAGCATGAGATGTGATATCCAAGTCCTTCCCATTCCAATACTGAGACCCTTCCTATAACATGAGATGTGATATCCAACTCCTTCCAAATCCAATCCTGATACCCTTCCGATAGCATGAGATGTGATATCCCAATGCTTCTACAAAACCTGAGACCCATACATGGCATGAGATGTGATATCAAACTCCTTCCCATTCCAATCCTGAGACACTTCCTATAGCATCAGATGTGATATCTCAATGCTTCTAATACCAAACCTGAGACTCTTCCTATAACATGAGATGGGATATCCAACTCCTTCCCATTCCAATCCTGAGACCCTTCCGATAGCAGAGATGTGATATCTCAATGCTTATACCAAACCTGAGACCCTTCCTATGGCATGAGATGTCATATACAACTCCTTCCCATTCCAATCCTGAGACCCTTCCTATAGTATGAGATGTGATATCTCAATGCTTCTAATACCAAACCTGAGATCCTTCCTATAACATGAGATGTGATATCCAACTCCTTCCCATTCCAATCCTGAGACCCTTCTGATAGCATGAGATGTGATATCTCAATGCTTCTAATACCAAACCTGAGATCCTTCTTATAACATGTGATGTGATATCCAAATCCTTCCCCTTCCAAACCTGAGACCCTCCCTTTAGCATGAGAAGTGATATCCAACTCCTTCCCATTCCAATCCTGAGACCCTTATGATAGCATGAGATGTGATATCTCAATGCCTCTAATACCAAACCTGAGATACTTCCGATAGCATGAGATGTGATATCTCAATGATTCTAATACCAAACCTGAGATCCTTCCTATAACATGCGATGTGATATCCAAATCCTTCCCCTTCCAAACCTGAGACCCTCCCTTTAGCATGAGATGCGATATCCAACTCCTTCCCATTCCAATCCTGAGACCCTTCTGATAGCATGAGATGTGATACCTCAATGCCTCTAATACCAAACCTGAGATCCTACCTCTAACATGAAATGTGATATCCAACTCCTTCCCTTACCAAACCTGAGATCCTTCCTATAACATGCGATGTGATATCCAAATCCTTCCCCTTCCAAACCTGAGACCCTCCCTATAGCATGAGATGTGATATCCAAGTCTGTCCCATTCCAATCCTGAGACCCTTCCTATAGCATGAGATGTGATATCTCAATGCTTATTCCAAACCTGAGACCCTTCCTATGGCATGAGATGTCATATACAACTCCTTCCCATTCCAATCCTGAGACCCTTCCTATAGCATGAGATGTGATATCTCAATGCTTATACCAAACCTGAGACCCTTCCTATAGCATGAGATGTGATAGCCAACTTCTTCCCATTCCAATCCTGAGACCCTTCCTATAACATGAGATGTGATGTCGCAATGCTTCTAATACCAAACCTGAGATCTTTCCTATAACATGAGATGTGATATCCAACACCTTCCCATTCCAATCCTGAGACCCTTCCTATAGCATGAGATGTGATATCTCAATGCTTATACCAAACGTGAGACCCTTCCTATAGCTTGAGATGTGATATCCAACTCCTTCCCATTCCAATCCTGAGACCCTTCCTATAGCATGAGATGTGATATCTCAATGCTTATACCAAACGTGAGACCCTTCCTATAACATGAGATGTGATATCTTAATGCCTCTAATACCAAACCTGAGATCCTTCCTCTAACATGAAATGTGATATCCAACTCCTTCCCCTTCCAAACCTGAGAGCCTTCCTATAGCATGAGATATGATATCCAAGTCCTTCCCATTCCAATCCTGGGACCCTTCCTATAACATGAGATGTGATATCCAACTCCTTCCCATTCCAACCTGAGACCCTTCCTATAGCATGAGATGGGATATCTAACTCCTTCCAAATCAAATCCTGATACCCTTCCGATAGCATGAGATGTGATATCCCAATGTTTCTACCAAACCTGAGACCCATACTATGGCATGAGTTGTGATATCAAACCCCTTACCATTCCAATCCTGAGACCCTTCCTATAGCTTGAGATATCCAACTCCTTCCCATTCCAATTCTGAGACCCTTCCTATACCATGAGACTTGATATCTCAATGCTTCTAATACCAAACCTGAGACCCTTCATATAGCATGAGATGTGATATCTCAATGCTTCTAATACCAAACCTGAGATCCTTCCGATAACATGAGATGTGATATCCAAATCCTTCCCCTTCCAAACCTGAGACCCTCCCTTTAGCATGAGATGTGATATCCAACTCCTTCCCATTCCCATCCTGAGACCCTTCTGATAGCATGAGATGTGATATCTCGATGCCTCCAATACCAAACCTGAGATCCTACCTCTAACATGAAATGTGATATCCACATCCTTCCCCTTCCAAACCTGAGACCCTCCCTTTAGCATGAGATGTGATATCCAACTCCATCCCATTCCAATCCTGAGACCCTTCCGATAGCATGAGATGTGATATCTCAATGCTTCTAATACCAAACCTGTGATCCTTCCTATAACAAGAGATGTGATATCCAAATCCTTCCCCTTCCAAACCTGAGACCCTCCCTTTAGCATGAGATGTGATATCTCAATGCCTCTAATACCAAACCTGAGATCCTTCCGATAGCATGAGATGTGATATCTCAATGCTTCTAATACCAAACCTGAGACCCTTCCTATGGCATGAGATGTCATATACAACTCCTTCCCATTCCAATCCTGAGACCCTTCCTATAGTATGAGATGTGGTATCTCAATGCTTCTAATACCAAACCTGAGATCCTTCCTATAACATGAGATGTGATATCCAACTCCTTCCCATTCCAATCCTGAGACCCTTCTGATAGCATGAGATGTGATATCTCAATGCTTCTAATACCAAACCTAAGATCCTTCCTATAACATGAGACGTGATATCCAAATCCTTCCCCTTCCAAACCTGAGACCCTCCCTTTAGCATGAGATGTGATATCCAACTCCTTCCCATTCCAATCCTGAGACCCTTCTGATAGCATGAGATGTGATATCTCAATGCCTCTAATACCAAACCTGAGATCCTTCCGATAGCATGAGATGTGATATCTCAATGCTTCTAATACCAAACCTAAGATCCTTCCTATAACATGAGACGTGATATCCAAATCCTTCCCCTTCCAAACCTGAGACCCTCCCTTTAGCATGAGATGTGATATCCAACTCCTTCCCATTCCAATCCTGAGACCCTTCTGATAGCATGAGATGTGATATCTCAATGCCTCTAATACCAAACCTGAGATCCTACCTCTAACATGAAATGTGATATCCAACTCCTTCCCCTTCCAAACCTGAGAGCCTTCCTATAGCATGAGATGTGATATCCAAGTCCTTCCCATTCCAATCCTGAGACCCTTCCTATAACATGAGATGTGATATCCAACTCCTTCCAAATCCAATCCTGATACCCTTCCGATAGCATGAGATGTGATATCCCAATGCTTCTACAAAACCTGAGACCCATACATGGCATGAGATGTGATATCAAACTCCTTCCCATTCCAATCCTGAGACACTTCCTATAGCATCAGATGTGATATCTCAATGCTTCTAATACCAAACCTGAGACTCTTCCTATAACATGAGATGGGATATCCAACTCCTTCCCATTCCAATCCTGAGACCCTTCCGATAGCAGAGATGTGATATCTCAATGCTTATACCAAACCTGAGACCCTTCCTATGGCATGAGATGTCATATACAACTCCTTCCCATTCCAATCCTGAGACCCTTCCTATAGCATGAGATGTGATATCTCAATGCTTCTAATACCAAACCTGAGATCCTTCCTATAACATGAGATGTGATATCCAACTCCTTCCCATTCCAATCCTGAGACCCTTCTGATAGCATGAGATGTGATATCTCAATGCTTCTAATACCAAACCTGAGATCCTTCTTATAACATGTGATGTGATATCCAAATCCTTCCCCTTCCAAACCTGAGACCCTCCCTTTAGCATGAGAAGTGATATCCAACTCCTTCCCATTCCAATCCTGAGACCCTTATGATAGCATGAGATGTGATATCTCAATGCCTCTAATACCAAACCTGAGATACTTCCGATAGCATGAGATGTGATATCTCAATGATTCTAATACCAAACCTGAGATCCTTCCTATAACATGCGATGTGATATCCAAATCCTTCCCCTTCCAAACCTGAGACCCTCCCTTTAGCATGAGATGCGATATCCAACTCCTTCCCATTCCAATCCTGAGACCCTTCTGATAGCATGAGATGTGATACCTCAATGCCTCTAATACCAAACCTGAGATCCTACCTCTAACATGAAATGTGATATCCAACTCCTTCCCTTACCAAACCTGAGATCCTTCCTATAACATGCGATGTGATATCCAAATCCTTCCCCTTCCAAACCTGAGACCCTCCCTATAGCATGAGATGTGATATCCAAGTCCGTCCCATTCCAATCCTGAGACCCTTCCTATAGCATGAGATGTGATATCTCAATGCTTATTCCAAACCTGAGACCCTTCCTATGGCATGAGATGTCATATACAACTCCTTCCCATTCCAATCCTGAGACCCTTCCTATAGCCTGAGATGTGATATCTCAATGCTTATACCAAACCTGAGACCCTTCCTATAGCATGAGATGTGATAGCCAACTTCTTCCCATTCCAATCCTGAGACCCTTCCTATAACATGAGATGTGATGTCTCAATGCTTCTAATACCAAACCTGAGATCTTTCCTATAACATGAGATGTGATATCCAACACCTTCCCATTCCAATCCTGAGACCCTTCCTATAGCATGAGATGTGATATCTCAATGCTTATACCAAACGTGAGACCCTTCCTATAGCTTGAGATGTGATATCCAACTCCTTCCCATTCCAATCCTGAGACCCTTCCTATAGCATGAGATGTGATATCTCAATGCTTATACCAAACGTGAGACCCTTCCTATAACATGAGATGTGATATCTTAATGCCTCTAATACCAAACCTGAGATCCTTCCTCTAACATGAAATGTGATATCCAACTCCTTCCCCTTCCAAACCTGAGAGCCTTCCTATAGCATGAGATATGATACCCAAGTCCTTCCCATTCCAATCCTGGGACCCTTCCTATAACATGAGATGTGATATCCAACTCCTTCCCATTCCAACCTGAGACCCTTCCTATAGCATGAGATGGGATATCCAACTCCTTCCAAATCAAATCCTGATACCCTTCCGATAGCATGATATGTGATATCCCAATGTTTCTACCAAACCTGAGACCCATACTATGGCATGAGTTGTGATATCAAACCCCTTACCATTCCAATCCTGAGACCCTTCCTATAGCTTGAGATATCCAACTCCTTCCCATTCCAATTCTGAGACCCTTCCTATACCATGAGACTTGATATCTCAATGCTTCTAATACCAAACCTGAGACCCTTCATATAGCATGAGATGTGATATCTCAATGCTTCTAATACCAAACCTGAGATCCTTCCGATAACATGAGATGTGATATCCAAATCCTTCCCCTTCCAAACCTGAGACCCTCCCTTTAGCATGAGATGTGATATCCAACTCCTTCCCATTCCCATCCTGAGACCCTTCTGATAGCATGAGATGTGATATCTCGATGCCTCCAATACCAAACCTGAGATCCTACCTCTAACATGAAATGTGATATCCACATCCTTCCCCTTCCAAACCTGAGACCCTCCCTTTAGCATGAGATGTGATATCCAACTCCGTCCCATTCCAATCCTGAGACCCTTCCGATAGCATGAGATGTGATATCTCAATGCTTCTAATACCAAACCTGTGATCCTTCCTATAACAAGAGATGTGATATCCAAATCCTTCCCCTTCCAAACCTGAGACCCTCCCTTTAGCATGAGATGTGATATCTCAATGCCTCTAATACCAAACCTGAGATCCTTCCGATAGCATGAGATGTGATATCTCAATGCTTCTAATACCAAACCTGAGATCCTTCCTATAACATGAGACGTGATATCCAAATCCTTCCCCTTCCAATCCTGAGACCCTCCCTTTAGCATGAGATGTGATATCCGACTCCTTCTCGTTCCAATCCTGAGACCCTTCCGATAGCATGAGATGTGATATCTCAATGCTTCTAATACCAAACCTGAGATCCTTCTTATAACATGTGATGCGATATCCAAATCCTTCCCCTTCCAAACCTGAGACCCTCCCCTTAGCATGAGATGTGATATCCAACTCCTTCCCATTCCAATCCTGAGACCCTTATGATAGATAGCATGAGATGTGATATCTCAATGCCTCTAATACCAAACCTGAGATCCTTCCTATAACATGAGATGTGATATCCAAATCCTTCCCCTTCCAAACCTGAGACCCTCCCTTTAGCATGAGATGTGATATCCAACTCCTTCCCATTCCAATCCTGAGACCCTTCCGATAGCATGAGATGTGATATCTCAATGCTTCTAATACCAAACCTGTGATCCTTCCTATAACAAGAGATGTGATATCCAAATCATTCCCCTTCCAAACCTGAGACCCTCCCTTTAGCATGAGATGTGATATCTCAATGCCTCTAATATCAAACCTGAGATCCTTCTGATAGCATGAGATGTGATATCTCAATGCTTCTAATACCAAACCTAAGATCCTTCCTATAACATGAGACGTGATATCCAAATCCTTCCCCTTCCAAACCTGAGACCCTCCCTTTAGCATGAGATGTGATATCCAACTCCTTCCCATTCCAATCCTGAGACCCTTCTGATAGCATGAGATGTGATATCTCAATGCCTCTAATACCAAACCTGAGATCCTACCTCTAACATGAAATGTGATATCCAACTCCTTCCCCTTCCAAACCTGAGAGCCTTCCTATAGCATGAGATGTGATATCCAAGTCCTTCCCATTCCAATCCTGAGACCCTTCCTATAACATGAGATGTGATATCCAACTCCTTCCAAATCCAATCCTGATACCCTTCCGATAGCATGAGATGTGATATCCCAATGCTTCTACAAAACCTGAGACCCATACATGGCATGAGATGTGATATCAAACTCCTTCCCATTCCAATCCTGAGACACTTCCTATAGCATCAGATGTGATATCTCAATGCTTCTAATACCAAACCTGAGACTCTTCCTATAACATGAGATGGGATATCCAACTCCTTCCCATTCCAATCCTGAGACCCTTCCGATAGCAGAGATGTGATATCTCAATGCTTATACCAAACCTGAGACCCTTCCTATGGCATGAGATGTCATATACAACTCCTTCACATTCCAATCCTGAGACCCTTCCTATAGCATGAGATGTGATATCTCAATGCTTCTAATACCAAACCTGAGATCCTTCCTATAACATGAGATGTGATATCCAACTCCTTCCCATTCCAATCCTGAGACCCTTCCTATAGCATGAGATGTGACATCTCAATGCTTATACCAAACCTGAGACCCTTCCTATAGCATGAAATGTGATATCCAACTCCTTCCCATTCCAATCCTGAGACCCTTCCTATAGCATGAGATGTGATATCTCAATGCCTCTAATACCAAACCTGAGATCCTTCCTCTAACATGAAATGTGATATCCAACTCCTTCCCTTTCCAAACCTGAGAGCCTACCTATAGCATGAGATGTGATATTCAAGTCCTTCCCATTCCAATCCTTAGACCCTTCCTACAGCATGCAATATGATATCTCAATGATTCTAATAACAAACCTGAGACCCGTCCTATAACATGAGATGGGATATCCAACTCCTTCCCATTCCAATCCTGAGACACTTCCGATAGCAGAGATGTGATATCTCAATGCTTATACCAAACCTGAGACCCTTCCTATAGCATGAGATGTAATATCCAACTCCTTCCCATTCCAATCCTGAGACCCTTCCTACAGCATGCGATGTGATATCTCAATGCTTCTAATACCAAACCTGAGACCCGTCCTATAACATGAGATGGGATATCCAACTCCTTCCTGTTCCAAACCTGAGACCCTTCCTATAGCATGAGATGTGATATCCAACTCCTTCCCATCCCAATCCTGAGACACTTCCGATTGCAGAGATGTGATATCTCAATGCTTATACCAAACCTGAGACTCTTCCTATAACATGAGATGTGATATCCAACTCCTTCCCGTTCCAAACCTGAGACCCTTCCTATAGCATGAGATGTGATATCCAACTCCCTCCCATTCCAATCCTGAGACCCTTCTGATAGCATGAGATGTGATATCTCAATGCTTCTAATACCAAACCTGAGATCCTTCTTATAACATGTGATGTGATATCCAAATCCTTCCCCTTCCAAACCTGAGACCCTCCCTTTAGCATGAGAAGTGATATCCAACTCCTTCCCATTCCAATCCTGAGACCCTTATGATAGCATGAGATGTGATATCTCAATGCCTCTAATACCAAACCTGAGATACTTCCGATAGCATGAGATGTGATATCTCAATGATTCTAATACCAAACCTGAGATCCTTCCTATAACATGCGATGTGATATCCAAATCCTTCCCCTTCCAAACCAGACCCTCCCTTTAGCATGAGATGTGATATCCAACTCCTTCCCATTCCAATCCTGAGACCCTTCTGATAGCATGAGATGTGATACCTCAATGCCTCTAATACCAAACCTGAGATCCTACCTCTAACATGAAATGTGATATCCAACTCCTTCCCTTACCAAACCTGAGATCCTTCCTATAACATGCGATGTGATATCCAAATCCTTCCCCTTCCAAACCTGAGACCCTCCCTATAGCATGAGATGTGATATCCAAGTCCGTCCCATTCCAATCCTGAGACCCTTCCTATAGCATGAGATGTGATATCTCAATGCTTATTCCAAACCTGAGACCCTTCCTATGGCATGAGATGTCATATACAACTCCTTCCCATTCCAATCCTGAGACCCTTCCTATAGCATGAGATGTGATATCTCAATGCTTATACCAAACCTGAGACCCTTCCTATAGCATGAGATGTGATAGCCAACTTCTTCCCATTCCAATCCTGAGACCCTTCCTATAACATGAGATGTGATGTCGCAATGCTTCTAATACCAAACCTGAGATCTTTCCTATAACATGAGATGTGATATCCAACACCTTCCCATTCCAATCCTGAGACCCTTCCTATAGCATGAGATGTGATATCTCAATGCTTATACCAAACGTGAGACCCTTCCTATAGCTCGAGATGTGATATCCAACTCCTTCCCATTCCAATCCTGAGACCCTTCCTATAGCATGAGATGTGATATCTCAATGCTTATACCAAACGTGAGACCCTTCCTATAACATGAGATGTGATATCTTAATGCCTCTAATACCAAACCTGAGATCCTTCCTCTAACATGAAATGTGATATCCAACTCCTTCCCCTTCCAAACCTGAGAGCCTTCCTATAGCATGAGATATGATATCCAAGTCCTTCCCATTCCAATCCTGGGACCCTTCCTATAACATGAGATGTGATATCCAACTCCTTCCCATTCCAACCTGAGACCCTTCCTATAGCATGAGATGGGATATCCAACTCCTTCCAGATCAAATCCTGATACCCTTCCGATAGCATGAGATGTGATATCCCAATGGTTCTACCAAACCTGAGACCCATACTATGGCATGAGTTGTGATATCAAACCCCTTCCCATTCCAATCCTGAGAACCTTCCTATAGCTTGAGATATCCAACTCCTTCCCATTCCAATTCTGAGACCCTTCCTATAGCATGAGATGTGATATCTCAATGCTTCTAATACCAAACCTGAGATCCTTCCGATAACATGAGATGTGATATCCAAATCCTTCCCCTTCCAAACCTGAGACCCTCCCTTTAGCATGAGATGTGATATCCAACTCCTTCCCATTCCCATCCTGAGACCCTTCTGATAGCATGAGATGTGATATCTCAATGCCTCCAATACCAAACCTGAGATCCTACCTCTAACATGAAATGTGATATCCACATCCTTCCCCTTCCAAACCTGAGACCCTCCCTTTAGCATGAGATGTGATATCCAACTCCGTCCCATTCCAAACCTGAGACCCTCCCTTTAGCATGAGATGTCATATCTCAATGCCTCTAATACCAAACCTGAGATCCTTCCGATAGCATGAGATGTGATATCTCAATGCTTCTAATACCAAACCTGAGATCCTTCCTATAACATGAGACGTGATATCCAAATCCTTCCCCTTCCAAACCTGAGACCCTCCCTTTGGCATGAGATGTGATATCCAACTACTTCCCATTCCAATCCTGAGACCCTTCTGATAGCATGAGATGTGATATCTCAATGCCTCTAATAGCAAACCTGAGATCCTACCTCTAACATGAAATGTGATATCCAACTCTTTCCCCTTCCAAACCTGAGAGCCTTCCTATAGCATGAGATGTGATATCCGACTCCTTCCCATTCCAATCCTGAGACCCTTCCGGAAGCATGAGATGTGATATCTCAATGCTTCTAATACCAAACCTGAGATCCTTCTTATAACATGTGATGTGATATCCAAATCCTTCCCCTTCCAAACCTGAGACCCTCCCTTTAGCATGAGATGTGATATCCAGCTCCTTCCCATTCCAATCCTGAGACCCTTATGATAGCTAGCATGAGATGTGATATCTCAATGCCTCTAATACCAAACCTGAGATACTTCCGATAGCATGAGATGTGATATCTCAATGCTTCTAATACCAAACCTGAGATCCTTCCTATAACATGAGATGTGATATCCAAATCCTTCCCCTTCCAAACCTGAGACCCTCCCTTTAGCATGAGATGTGATATCCAACTCCTTCCCATTCCAATCCTGAGACCCTTCCGATAGCATGAGATGTGATATCTCAATGCTTCTAATACCAAACCTGTGATCCTTCCTATAACAAGAGATGTGATATCCAAATCCTTCCCCTTCCAAACCTGAGACCCTCCCTTTAGCATGAGATGTGATATCTCAATGCCTCTAATACCAAACCTGAGATCCTTCCGATAACATGAGATGTGATATCTCAATGCTTCTAATACCAAACCTGAGATCCTTCCTATAACATGAGACGTGATATCCAAATCCTTCCCCTTCCAAACCTGAGACCCTCCCTTTAGCATGAGATGTGATATCCAACTCCTTCCCATTCCAATCCTGAGACCCTTCTGATAGCATGAGATGTGATATCTCAATGCCTCTAATACCAAACCTGAGATCCTACCTCTAACATGAAATGTGATATCCAACTCTTTCCCCTTCCAAACCTGAGAGCCTTCCTATAGCATGAGATGTGATATCCGACTCCTTCCCATTCCAATCCTGAGACCCTTCCGATAGCATGAGATGTGATATCTCAATGCTTCTAATACCAAACCTGAGATCCTTCTTATAACATGTGATGTGATATCCAAATCCTTCCCCTTCCAAACCTGAGACCCTCCCTTTAGCATGAGATGTGATATCCAACTCCTTCCCATTCCAATCCTGAGACCCTTATGATAGATAGCATGAGATGTGATATCTCAATGCCTCTAATACCAAACCTGAGATACTTCCGATAGCATGAGATGTGATATCTCAATGCTTCTAATACCAAACCTGAGATCCTTCCTATAACATGAGATGTGATATCCAAATCCTTCCCCTTCCAAACCTGAGACCCTCCCTTTAGCATGAGATGTGATATCCAACTCCTTCCCATTCCAATCCTGAGACCCTTCCGATAGCATGAGATGTGATATCTCAATGCTTCTAATACCAAACCTGAGATCCTTCTTATAACATGTGATGTGATATCCAAATCCTTCCCCTTCCAAACCTGAGACCCTCCCTTTAGCATGAGATGTGATATCCAACTCCTTCCCATTCCAATCCTGAGACCCTTATGATAGATAGCATGAGATGTGATATCTCAATGCCTCTAATACCAAACCTGAGATACTTCCGATAGCATGAGATGTGATATCTCAATGCTTCTAATACCAAACCTGAGATCCTACCTCTAACATGAAATGTGATATCCAACTCCTTCCCTTTCCAAACGTGAGACCCTCCCTATAGCATGAGATGTGATATCCTAGTCCTTCCCATTCCAATCCTGAGACCCTTCCTATAGCATGAGATGTGATATCTCAATGCTTCTAATACCAAACCTGAGACCCTTCCTATAACATAATATGGGATATCCAACTCCTTCCCATTCCAATCCTGAGACCCTTCCGATAGCAGAGATGTGATATCTCAATGCTTATACCAAACCTGAGACCCTTCCTGTGGCATGAGATGTGTTGGGTATTTTGTGGATATTTGGGGCTTTGCGGTATTTTCTTACCGCCAAAATACCTTTAGCAATAATCACTCTCTGTATTCATATTGGGTCACACATGACAATAATACATTGCATTATTTCAGAATTCAGACCTATTTAGATGATGTGCGCGGTAGTTTGCGTGGTTGGTTGGTATAGTGGTTGGTTTATTTGTGGCCCCAATATCCAACATCCCTTGTTTTTTATCTAGATTGTTCTTGATCACTAGAGAGACCTCAGGCCTACATTTTAGGGATACCACATTTTCAGTGTTAGTGTTGTGTGCCACCATGGGCTATTGTGGTATTTTTGTGGTAATTTCCACTACCTTATATACGGTAGGGAACTATGTCCAGGGAGTCTCTCTTCCCGTTGACTCATGTACCTCCAACAGGCTATGCTATAAACAGTCACTCACAACTGTCCATACTGAATAGAATCATGCACACATCTGTTTTAAAATGACAATTGCACTGTGTAAAAATCTACCCACGTTTAAACCTTTTCCCATGCAAAATGAAAGAGAGAAATAATACACACTAGCTATCTGTTTTCAAATGTTTTTGTATTATAGCAATTTCTTTTAAACACAGTTTAACTTTTTTTACAGAAATAAATGAAATGGTACAACATTATTTGTGATAAAATGAACAGAGAGCTGCGAGAATATATTCAATTGGTAACATTAAATATGCTGATAAGAGACTGAGACTCCCTTTAATACACTGACTGAACAGTTTCGCACACTTTCGCACAGCTCCCACTCGCTTCTGTAATTACCTTATCTGTTCAGCATGAGTTTTCTTCGGCTATTCTCTTTCTGAATTTGGCTCCCTTGAAAATCAACCCAGTGAGAACAAGCGTCTGCCGTTCTCAAACCGGGGTTATTGCCTGGAACTCTCAGCTTTTGCAGCAGGAATGCCTCAGCCAGGAAACAGATCCTTCTCCCAGCTCTGCAAGATCTCGATTGTTCTCCCTCCCCTCAAGCTTCTCCAGCAAAGTTCTAATCACAGCCTCTAGCATGATACTTGCTATGACGCTGCTCCAATCAGAATCAATCATGTCATCTCCTCCCTCACTACACAATGGCTCACTTCTACAGTAAAAATTGTAACAAACTGATTTCCTGTTCCTTCGAGCTCTTTGCTTCCTGTAGTTTTGTGGACAGAGCAGCAGAGAAAAAAAATGAATGTGCGTTTAAAAGTTCACTTTCAGAGTAGGCCTAATTCTGCAGTGGAGACACATTTTTATTAGTGGGTTATGTTAAATGAAGTTTTATTAGTCAGGTTAGTTATTAATAAGGTTAGTTATTAATTTTCAAATGTGTCTCTTGCAACATAGGCATTTCAGGTGAAAAATAGTGTGCATTTTGAATGTGCACATGTGTGCTTTTAACTGTAAAAATAGATTTGCATCTTATATGTAAAAATCGTTTTTGACTGAATAGCCTGTCTTTACTTATATGTCCATGTCACTCTGGCAACACATATAGCAATGCACCACACCCATGTGGTGGTGCTGCATCAAAAAAAAATGCTACCTGTGCAGTAGTGCTGTACTCTGTGCTATAACACGCCAAATATCCTTACAGATGTCATATACAACTCCTTCCCATTCCAATCCTGAGACCCTTCCTATAGCATGAGATGTGATATCTCAATGCTTATACCAAACCTGAGACCCTTCCTATAGCATGAGATGTGATATCCAACTCCTTCTCATTCCAATCCTGAGACCCTTCCTATAACATGAGATGTGATGTCTCAATGCTTCTAATACCAAACCTGAGATCCTTCCTATGGCATGAGATGTGATATCTCAATGCTTCTAATACCAAACCTGAGATCATTCCTATAACACGAGATGTAATATCCAAATCCTTCCCCTTCCAAACCTGAGACCCTCCCTTTAGCATGAGATGTGATATCCAACTCCTTCCCATTCCAATCCTGAGACACTTCCTATAGCATGAGATGTGATGTCTCGATGCTTCTAATACCAAACCTGAGATCCTTCCTATAACATGAGATGTGATATCCAACTCCTTCCAATTCCAATCCTGAGACACTTCCTATAGCATGAGAAGTGATATCTCCATGCTTATACCAAACCTGAGACCCTTCCTATAGCATGAGATGTGATATCCAAATCCTTCCCATTCCAATCCTGAGACCCTTCCTATAGCATGAGATATGATATCTCAATGCTTATACCAAACCTGAGAGCCTACCTATAGCATGAGATGTGATATCCAAGTCCATCCCATTCCAATCCTTAGACCCTTCCTACAGCATGCGATGTGATATCTCAATGATTCTAATACCAAACCAGAGACCCGTCCTATAACATGAGATGGGATATCCAACTCCTTCCCATTCCAATCCTAAGCCACTTCCGATAGCAGAGATGTGATATCTCAATGCTTATACCAAACCTGAGACCCTTCCTATAACATGAGATGTGATATCCAACTCCTTCCCGTTCCAAACCTGAGACCCTTCCTATAGCATATGTGATATCCAACTCCTTCCCATTCCAAACATGAGACCCTTCCTATAGCAAGAATGTAATATCCAACTCCTACCCATTCCAATCCTGAGACCATTCCTATAGCATGAGATGTGATATCTCAATGCTTCTAATACCAAACCTGAGATACTTCCTATGACATGAGATGTGATATCCAATTCCTTCCCATTCCAAACCTGAGATCCTTCCTACAGCATGCGATGTGATATCTCAATGCTTTTAATACCAAACCTGAGACCCGTCCTATAACATGAGATGTGATATCCAACTCCTTCCCGTTCCAAACCTGATACCCTTCCTATAGCATGACATGTGATATCCAACTCCTTCCCATCCCAATCCTGAGACACCTCCGATAGCAGAGATGTGATATCTCAATGCTTATACCAAACCTGAGACTCTTCCTATAACATGAGATGTGATATCCAACTCCTTCCCGTTCCAAACCTGAGACCCTTCCTATAGCATGAGATGTGATATCCAACTCCTTCCCATTCCAATCCTGAGACCCTTCCGATAGCATGAGATGTGATATCTCAATGCTTATAATACCAAACCTGTGATCCTTCCTATAACATAAGATGTGATATCCAATCCTTCCCCTTCCAAACCTGAGACCCTCCCTTTAGCATGAGATGTGATATCCAACTCCTTCCCATTCCAATCCTGAGACCCTTCCTACAGCATGAGATGTGATATCTCAATGCTTCTAATACCAAACCTGAGACCCTTCCTATAACATGAGATGGGAATATCCAACTCCTTCCCATTCCAATCCTGAGACCCGTCCGATAGCAGAGATGTGATATCTCAATGCTTATACCAAACCTGAGATCCTTCCCATAACATGAGATGTGATATCCAACTCCTTCCCATTCCAATCCTGAGACCCTTCCTATAGCATGAGATGTGATATCTCACTGCTTATACCAAACCTGAGACCCTTCCTATAGCATGAGATGTGATATCCAACTCCTTCCCATTCCAATCCTGAGACCCTTCCTATAGCATGAGATGTGATATCTCAATGCTTCTAATATCAAACTTGAGACCCTCCCTATAGCATGAGATGTGATATCCAAGTCCTTCCCATTCCAATCCTGAGACACTTCCTACAGCATGAGATGTGATATCTCAATGCTTCTAATACCAAACCTGAGACTCTTCCTATAACATGAGATGGGATATCCAACTCCTTCCCATTCCAATCCTGAGACCCTTCCGATAGCAGAGATGTGATATCTCAATGCTTATACCAAACCTGAGACCCTTCCTACGGCATGAGATGTCATATACAACTCCTTTCCATTCCAATCCTGAGACCCTTCCTATAGCATGAGATGTGATATCCAACTCCTTCCCATTCCAATCCTGAGACCCTTCCTATAGCATGAGATGTGATGTCTCAATGCTTCTAATACCAAACCTGAGATCCTTCCTATAACATGAGATGTGATATCCAACTCCTTCCATTCCAATCCTGAGACCCTTCCTATAGCATGAGATGTGATAACTCAATGCTTATACCAAACCTGAGACCTTCCTATAGCATGAGATGTGATACCCAACTCCTTCCCATTCCAATCCTGAGACCCTTCCTATAGCATGAGATGTGATATCTCAATGCCTCTAATACCAAACCTGAGATCCTTCCTCTAACATGAAATGTGATATCCAACTCCTTCCCTTTCCAAACCTGAGAGCCTATCTATAGCATGAGATGTGATATCCAAGTCCTTCCCATTCCAATCCTTAGACCCTTCCTACAGCATGCAATATGATATCTCAATGATTCTAATAACAAACCTGAGACCCGTCCTATAACATGAGATGGGATATCCAACTCCTTCTCATTCCAATCCTGAGACACTTCCGATAGCAGAGATGTGATATCTCAATGCTTATACCAAACCTGAGACCCTGCCTATAACATGAGATGTGATATCCAACTCCTTCCCATTCCAAACCTGAGAGCCTTACTTTAGCATGAGATGTGACATCCAGCTCCTTCCCATTCCAATCCTGAGACACTTCCGATAGCATGAGATGTAATAACTCAATGCTTCTAATATCAAAACTGAGACCCTCCCTATAGCATGAGATGTGATATTTCAATGCTTCTACAAAACCTGAGACCCTTCCTTTAGCATGAGATGTGATATCCAACTCCTTCCCATTCCAATCCTGAGACCCTTCCTATAGCATGAGATGTGATATCTCAATACTTCTAATACCAAACCTGATATCCTTCCGATAACATGAGATGTGATATCCAAATCCTTCCCCTTCCAAACCTGAGACCCTCCCTTTAGCATGAGATGTGATATCCAACTCCTTCCCATACCAATCCTGAGACCCTTCTGATAGCATTAGATGTGATATCTCAATGCTTCTAATACCAAACCTGAGATCCTTCCGATAGCATGAGATGTGATATCTCAATGCTTCTAATACCAAACCTGAGATCCTTCCTATAACATGAGATGTGATATCCAAATCCTTCCCCTTCCAAACCTGAGACCCTCCCTTTAGCATGAGATGTGATATCCAACTCCTTCCCATTCCAATCCTGAGACCCTTCTGATAGCATGAGATGTGATATCTCAATGCCTCTAATACCAAACCTGAGACCCTTCCTTTAGCATGAGATGTGATATCCAACTCCTTCCCATTCCAACCTGAGACCCTTCCTATAGCATGAGATGGGATATCCAACTCCTTCCAAATCCAATCCTGATACCCTTCCGATAGCATGAGATGTGATATCCCAATGCTTCTACCAAACCTGAGACCCATACTATGGCATGAGATGTGATATCAAACTCCTTCCCATTCCAATCCTGAGACCCTTCCTATAGCTTGAGATGTGATATCCAACTCCTTCCCATTCCAATTCTGAGACCCTTCCTATACCATGAGACTTGATATCTCAATGCTTCTAATACCAAACCTGAGACCCGTCCTATAACATGAGATGTGATATCCAAATCCTTCCCCTTCCAAACCTTAGACCCTTCCTTTATCATGAGATGTGATATCCAGCTCCTTCCCATTCCAATCCTGAGACACTTCCGATAGCATGAGATGTGATATCTCAATGCTTCTAATATCAAAACTGAAACCCTCCCTATAGCATGATATGTGATACCTAAGTCCTTCCCATTCCAATCCTAAAACCCTTCCTATAGCATGAGATGTGATATCTCAATGCTTCTACCAAACCTGAGACCCTTCCTTTAGCATGAGATGGGATATCCAACTCCTTCCCATTCCAATACTGAGACCCTTCCTATAGCATGAGATGTGATATCTCAATACTTCTAATACCAAACCTGAGATCCTTCTCGATAACATGAGATGTGATATCCAAATCCTTCCCCTTCCAAACCTGAGACCCTCCCTTTAGCATGAGATGTGATATCCAACTCCTTCCCATTCCAATCCTGAGAGCCTTCTGATAGCATGAGATGTGATATCTCAATGTTTCTAATACCAAACCTGAGATCCTTCCGATAGCATGAGATGTGATATCTCAATGCTTCTAATACCAAACCTTAGATCCTTCCTATAACATGAGATGTGATATCCAAATCCTTCCCCTTCCAAACCTGAGACCCTCCCTTTAGCATGAGATGTGATATCCAACTCCTTCCCATTCCAATCCTGAGACCCTTCTGATAGCATGAGATGTGATATCTCAATGTCCCTAATACCAAACCTGAGATCCTACCTCTAACATGAAATGTGATATCCAACTCTTTCCCCTTCCAAACCTGAGAGCCTTCCTATAACATGAGATGTGATATCCAACTCCTTCCCATTCCAACCTGAGACCCTTCCTATAGCATGAGATGTGATATCTCAATGCCTCTAATACCAAACCTGAGATCCTTCCTGTAACATGAAATGTGATATCCAACTCCTTCCCTTTCCAAACCTGAGAGCCTATCTATAGCATGAGATGTGATATCCAAGTCCTTCCCATTCCAATCCTTAGACCCTTCCTACAGCATGCAATATGATATCTCAATGATTCTAATAACAAACCTGAGACCCGTCCTATAACATGAGATGGGATATCCAACTCCTTCCCATTCCAATCCTGAGACACTTCCGATAGCAGAGATGTGATATCTCAATGCTTATACCAAACCTAAGATCCTTCCTATAACATGAGATGTGATATCCAACTCCTTCCCGTTCCAAAGCTGAGAGCCTTCCTTTAGCATGAGATGTGATATCCAGCTCCTTCCCATTCCAATACTGAGACACTTCCGATAGCATGAGATGTGATATCTCAATGCTTCTAATATCAAAACTGAGACCAACAAAAATGATATGTGATATCTAAGTCCTTCCCATTCCAATCCTGAGACCCTTCCTATAGCATGAGATGTGATATCTCAATGCTTCTAATATCAAACTTGAGACCCTCCCTATAGCATGAGATGTGATATCCAAGTCCTTCCCATTCCAATCCTGAGACACTTCCTATAGCATGAGATGTGATATCTCAATGCTTCTAATACCAAACCTGAGACTCTTCCTATAACATGAGATGGGATATCCAACTCCTTCCCATTCCAATCCTGAGACTCTTCCGATAGCAGAGATGTGATATCTCAATGCTTATACCAAACCTGAGACCCTTCCTACGGCATGAGATGTCATATACAACTCCTTCCCATTCCAATCCTGAGACCCTTCCTATAGCATGAGATGTGATATCTCAATGCTTATACCAAACCTGAGACCCTTCCTATAGCATGAGATGTGATATCCAACTCCTTCCCATTCCAATCCTGAGACCCTTCCTATAGCATGAGATGTGATGTCTCAATGCTTCTAATACCAAACCTGAGATCCTTCCTATAACATGAGATGTGATATCCAACTCCTTCCATTCCAATCCTGAGACCCTTCCTATAGCATGAGATTTGATATATCAATGCTTATACCAAACCTGAGACCCTTCCTATAGCATGAGATGTGATATCCAACTCCTTCCCGTTCCAAACCTGAGACCCTTCCTTTAGCATGAGATGTGATATCCAGCTCCTTCCCATTCCAATCCTGAGACCCTCCCTATAGCATGAGATGTGATATCCAAGTCCTTCCCATTCCAATCCTGAGACCCTTCCTATAGCATGAGATGTGATATCTCAATGCTTCTAATACCAAACCTGAGACCCTTCCTATAACATGAGATGGGAATATCCAACTCCTTACCATTCCAATCCTGAGACCCTTCCAATAGCAGAGATGTGATATCTCAATGCTTATACCAAACCTGAGATCCTTCCTATAACATGAGATGTGATATCCAACTCCTTCCCATTCCAATCCTGAGACCCTTCCTATAGCATGAGATGTGATATCTCACTGCTTATACCAAACCTGAGACCCTTCCTATAGCATGAGATGTGATATCCAACTCCTTCCCATTCCAATCCTGAGACCCTTCCTATAGCATGAGATGTGATATCTCACTGCTTATACCAAACCTGAGACCCTTCCTATAGCATGAGATGTGATATCCAACTCCTTCCCATTCCAATCCTGAGACCCTTCCTATAGCATGAGATGTGATATCTCAATGCTTCTAATATCAAACTTGAGACCCTCCCTATAGCATGAGATGTGATATCCAAGTCCTTCCCATTCCAATCCTGAGACACTTCCTATAGCATGAGATGTGATATCTCAATGCTTCTAATACCAAACCTGAGACTCTTCCTATAACATGAGATGGGATATCCAACTCCTTCCCATTCCAATCCTGAGACCCTTCCGATAGCAGAGATGTGATATCTCAATGCTTATACCAAACCTGAGACCCTTCCTACGGCATGAGATGTCATATACAACTCCTTCCCATTCCAATCCTGAGACCCTTCCTATAGCATGAGATGTGATATCTCAATGCTTATACCAAACCTGAGACCCTTCCTATAGCATGAGATGTGATATCCAACTCCTTCCCATTCCAATCCTGAGACCCTTCCTATAGCATGAGATGTGATGTCTCAATGCTTCTAATACCAAACCTGAGATCCTTCCTATAACATGAGATGTGATATCCAACTCCTTCCATTCCAATCCTGAGACCCTTCCTATAGCAGAGATGTGATATCTCAATGCTTATACCAAACCTGAGACCCTTCCTATAACATGAGATCGGATATCCAACTCCTTCCCGTTCCAAACCTGAGACCCTTCCTTTAGCATGAGATGTGATATCCAGCTCCTTCCCATTCCAATCCTGAGACACTTCCGATAGCATGAGATGTGATATCTCAATGCTTCTAATATCAAATCTGAAACCCTCCCTATAGCATGATATGTGATATCTAAGTACTTCCCATTCCAATCCTAAGACCCTTCCTATAGCATGAGATGTGATATCTCAATGCTTCTACCAAACCTGAGACCCTTCCTTTAGCATGAGATGTGATATCCAACTCCTTCCCATTCCAATCCTGAGACCCTTCCTATAGCATGAGATGTGATATCTCAATACTTCTAATACCAAACCTGAGATCCTTCCGATAACATGAGATGTGATATCCAAATCCTTCCCCTTCCAAACCTGAGACCCTCCCTTTAGCATGAGATGTGATATCCAACTCCTTCCCATTCCAATCCTGAGACCCTTCTGATAGCATGAGATGTGATATCTCAATGTTTCTAATAATAAACCTGAGATCCTTCCGATAGCATGAGATGTGATATCTCAATGCTTCTAATACCAAACCTGAGATCCTTCCTATAACATGAGATGTGATATCCAAATCCTTCCCCTTCCAAACCTGAGACCCTCCCTTTAGCATGAGATGTGATATCCAACTCCTTCCCATTCCAATCCTGAGACCCTTCTGATAGCATGAGATGTGATATCTCAATGCCTCTAATACCAAACCTGAGATCCTACCTCTAACATGAAATGTGATATCCAACTCTTTCCCCTTCCAAACCTGAGAGCCTTCCTATAACATGAGATGTGATATCCAACTCCTTCCCATTCCAACCTGAGACCCTTCCTATAGCATGAGATGTGATATCTCAATGCCTCTAATACCAAACCTGTGATCCTTCCTCTAACATGAAATGTGATATCCAACTCCTTCCCTTTCCAAACCTGACAGCCTATCTATAGCACGAGATGTGATATCCAAGTCCTTCCCATTCCAATCCTTAGACCCTTCCTACAGCATGAGATGTGATATCTCAATACTTCTAATACCAAACCTGAGATCCTTCCGATAACATGAGATGTGATATCCAAATCCTTCCCCTTCCAATCCTGAGACCCTTCTGATAGCATGAGATGTGATATCTCAATGCTTCTAATACCAAACCTGAGATCCTTCCGATAGCATGAGATGTGATATCTCAATGCTTCTAATACCAAACCTGAGATCCTTCCTATAACATGAGATGTGATATCCAAATCCTTCCCCTTCCAAACCTGAGACCCTCCCTTTAGCATGAGATGTGATATCCAACTCCTTCCCATTCCAATTCTGAGCCCCTTCCTATACCATGAGACTTGATATCTCAATGCTTCTAATACCATACCTGAGACCCGTCCTATAACATGAGATGTGATATCCAAATCCTTCCCCTTCCAAACCTTAGACCCTTCCTTTATCATGAGATGTGATATCCAACTCCTTCCCATTCCAATCCTGAGACGCTGCCGATATCATGAGATGTGATATCTCAATGCTTCTAATATCAAACTTGAGACCCTCCCTATAGCATGAGATGTGATATCCAAGTCCTTCCCATTCCAATCCTGAGACCCTTCCTATAGCTTGAGATGTGACATCCAACTCCTTCCCATTCCAATTCTGATCCCCTTCCTATACCATGAGACTTGATATCTCAATGCTTCTAATACCAAACCTGAGACCCGTCCTATAACATGAGATGTGATATCCAAATCCTTCCCCTTCCAAACCTTAGACCCTTCCTTTATCATGAGATGTGATATCCAACTCCTTCCCATTCCAATCCTGAGACCCTTCCGATATCATGAGATGTAATATCTCAATGCTTCTAATATCAAACTTGAGACCCTCCCTATAGCATGAGATGTGATATCCAAGTCCTTCCCATTCCAATCCTGAGACCCTTCCTATAGCATGAGATGTGATATCTCAATGCTTCTAATACCAAACCTGAGACCCTTCCTATAACATGAGATTGGAATATCCAACTCCTTTCCATTCCAATCCTGAGACCCTTCCGATAGCAGAGATGTGATATCTCAATTCTTATACCAAACCTGAGATCCTTCCTATAACATGAGATGTGATATCCAAATCCTTCCCATTCCAATCCTGAGACACTTCCTATAGCATGCAATGTGATATCTCACTGCTTATACCAAACCTGAGACCCTTCCTATAGCATGAGATGTGATATCCAACTCCTTCCCATTCCAATCCTGAGACCCTTCCTATAGCATGAGATGTGATATCTCAATGCTTCTAAACCAAACCTGAGACTCTTCCTATAACATGAGATGGGATATCCACCTCCTTCCCATTCCAATCCTGAGACCCTTCCGATAGCAGAGATGTGATATCTCAATGCTTCTAATACCAAACCTGAGACCCTTCCTACAGCATGCGATGTGATATCTCAATGCTTCAAATATCAAACCTGAGACCCGTCCTATAACATGTGATGGGATATTCAACTCCTTCCCGTTCCAAACCTGATACCCTTCCTATAGCATGAGATGTGATATCCAATTCCTTCCCATCCCAATCCTGAGACACCTCCGATAGCAGAGATGTGATATCTCAATGCGTATACCAAACCTGAAACTCTTCCTATAACATAAGATGTGATATCCAACTCCTTCCCGTTTGAAACCTGAGACCCTTCCGATAGCATGAGATGTGATATCTCAATGCTTCTAATACCAAACCTGTGATCCTTCCTATAACAAGAGATGTGATATCAAAATCCTTCCCCTTCCAAACCTGAGACCCTCCCTTTAGCATGAGATGTGATATCTCAATGCCTCTAATACCAAACCTGAGATCCTTCCGATAGCATGAGATGTGATATCTCAATGCTTCTAATACCAAACCTGAGATCCTTCCTATAACATGAGATGTGATATCCAAATCCTTCCCCTTCCATTCCTGAGACCCTCCCTTTAGCATGAGATGTGATATCCAAGTCCTTCCCATTCCAATCCTGAGACCCTTCCTATAGCATGAGATGTGATATCTCAATACTTCTAATACCAAACCTGAGACCCTTCCTATAACATAAGATGGGATATCCAACTCCTTCCCATTCCAATCCTGAGACCCTTCCGATAGCAGAGATGTGATATCTCAATGCTTATACCAAACCTGAGACCCTTCCTGTGGCATGAGATGTCATATACAACTCCTTCCCATTCCAATCCTGAGACCATTCCTATAGCATGAGATGTGATATCGAACTCCTTCCCATTCCAATCCTGAGACCCTTCCTATAGCATGAGTTTTGATATCTCAATGCTTCTAATACCAAACCTGAGATCCTTCCGATAGCATGAGATGTGATATCTCAATGCTTCTAATACCAAACCTGAGATCATTCCTATAACACGAGATGTAATTTCCAAATCCTTCCCCTTCCAAACCTGAGATCCTCCCTTTAGCATGAGATGTGATATCCAACTCCTTCCCATTCCAATCCTGAGACCCTTCCTATAGCATGAGATGTGATGTCTCAATGCTTCTAATACCAAACCTGAGATCCTTCCTATAACATGAGATGTGATATCCAACTCCTTCCCATTCCAATCCTGAGACACTTCCTATAGCATGAGAAGTGATATCTCCATGCTTATACCAAACCTGAGACCCTTCCTATAGCATGAGATGTGATATCCAAATCCTTCCCATTCCAATCCTGAGACCCTTCCTATAGCATGAGATGTGATATCTCAATACTTCTAATACCAAACCTGAGATCCTTCCGATAACATGAGATGTGATATCCAAATCCTTCCCCTTCCAAACCTGAGACCCTCCCTTTAGCATGAGATGTGATATCCAACTCCTTCCCATTACAATCCTGAGACCCTTCTGATAGCATGAGATGTGATATCTCAATACTTCTAATACCAAACCTGAGATCCTTCCGATAACATGAGATGTGATATCCAAATCCTTCCCCTTCCAAACCTGAGACCCTCCCTTTAGCATGAGATGTGATATCCAACTCCTTCCCATTCCAATCCTGAGACTCTTCTGATAGCATGAGATGTGATATCTCAATGCCTCTAATACCAAACCTGAGATCCTACCTCTAACATGAAATGTGATATCCAACTCTTTCCCCTTCCAAACCTGAGAGCCTTCCTATAACATGAGATGTGATATCCAACTCCTTCCCATTCCAACCTGAGACCCTTCCTATAGCATGAGATGTGATATCTCAATGCCTCTAATACCAAACCTGAGATCCTTCCTCTAACTTGAAATGTGATATCCAACTCCTTCCCTTTCCAAACCTGAGAGCCTATCTATAGCATGAGATGTGATATCCAAGTCCTTCCCATTCCAATCCTTAGACCCTTCCTACAGCATGCAATATGATATCTCAATGATTCTAATAACAAACCTGAGACCCGTCCTATAACATGAGATCCTTCCTATAACATGAGATGTGATATCCAACTCCTTCCATTCCAATCCTGAGACCCTTCCTATAGCATGAGATTTGATATCTCAATGCTTATACCAAACCTGAGACCCTTCCTATAGCATGAGATGTGATATCCCAGTCTTTCCCATTCCAATCCTTAGACCCTTCCTACAGCATGCAATATGATATCTCAATGATTCTAATAACAATCCTGAGACCCGTCCTATAACATGAGATGGGATATCCAATTCCTTCCCATTCCAATCCTGAGACACTTCCGATAGCAGAGATGTGATATCTCAATGCTTATACCAAACCTGAGACCCTTCCTATAACATGAGATCGGATATCCAACTCCTTCCCGTTCCAAACCTGAGACCCTTCCTTTAGCATGAGATGTAATATCCAGCTCCTTCCCATTCCAATCCTGAGACACTTCCGATAGCATGAGATGTGATATCTCAATGCTTCTAATATCAAAACTGAAACCCTCCCTATAGCATGATATGTGATATCAAAGTCCTTCCCATTCCAATCCTGAGACCCTTCCTATAGCATGAGATGTGATATCTCAATGCTTCTACCAAACCTGAGACCCTTCCTTTAGCATGAGATGTGATATCCAACTCCTTCCCATTCCAACCTGAGACCCTTCCTATAGCATGAGAAGGGATATCCAACTCCTTCCCAATCCAATCCTGAGACCCTTCCGATAGCATAGATGTGATATCTCAATGCTTATACCAAACCTGAGACCCTTCCTATGGCATGAGATGTGATATCCAACTCCTTGCCATTCAAATCCTGAGACCCTCCCTATAACAAGAGATGTCATATCCAACTCCTTCCCATTCCAAACCTGAGACCCTTCCTTTAGCATGAGATGTGATATCCAAATCCTTCACATTCCAATCCGGAGACTCTTCCTATAACATGAGATGAGATATCCAACTCCTTCCCAATCCAATCCTGAGACCCTTCCGATAGCAGAGATGTGATATCTCAATGCTTCAAAAACCAAACATGAGAACCATCCTATAACATGAGATGTGATATCTCAATGCTTCTTCATCCTTTCTGTCCCTGCTCCCTGCACTGTTTCGCGTTGCATGTACTCGCTTCCCAGCTCTCTGGTTTAGATGCGTGTTCCCTGCCTTCTCTGCTCTTTTGGCTTAATGCACAAAAAACCCAGACTCGTTTAAAAGTGGAAAAGGTTGCTTTAATGTGACAGGCCAAAGCTTACAATCAAACGCTTAACTGGCTCCATGGCCTAACAAACTAAAGGAATATTTTAACCACCACTTAAATAAATTAAACATTTTCATTTTCCCCCAACAATTAAATAATTAAATAACCCAATTCCTCCCTAATGATCCCTTGGATCCTACCGTCTCCTTGCCCCTTTTCCAGGCGTCCCGCTTTCTCCCAGGGGCCATGCCCCTCCAGGCTCAATACCTGTTCCCCCGGGGTGACCTGCTTGTGCAAACAGCGCCACCCCATCCTTTCCCGTGTCATTCCCCCATTGTGCTTCCCTCCCCCCACATCAAAAGGGGCCATGCCCCCGGCACCAGAAAAACCCTCCCCCGAGTAGTTCTTTCTGCCCCACTCCCCCCCCAAACTTTTCTACCTCAAACTTTTTACCCAGTCTCCCAGCCCAGAAACAAGAAGAGCCACCCGTATCCCTCACCAGGTCATTCTCCCCTGCATGCAGAATCACCACCTCTGGAACCCCAAGCGTTCCCTCATCCCTGCCAATATAGGAAGCAGCTGATCCCACCGCAGGCCCCCCAACCCGTGCCGTCTCACCACCACTTCCTTGTAACTGCACCCCTGTTACCTTCCAAACCCCTTTTCTCCACTTCCTTCCCAGCCCACTTAACAATTTAATGGCCAACAAATCAAAACGTGCGCCAACTCCCCTTCCTTTCACGCAGCATCTGAAAAAGAAAATACAAAATCACTGACAAGTCAAAAATATTTCAACAACAGTTGGCCCACAAAGTCCTAACCACCTTTTCAACATCCCCATTATCAAACTCCCTGCCGTACCCCTTATATTTCCCAGACCTCCAACGTCCCAATCTTTTCACCTTGTCTTCTGAAAAAACCCAGCCCGGTACCCTCAGATGCTGCGCCCATCCTAAAGTAATAAGTCCCGAAATCCTCTTCCTTTTCTCCCACTGCCACCAACTCCTTCCGCGATACCCCTAGCACCTGGAACTGGGCATAAGACCTTGCTCCCACGACCCAGCCGAAACCAAGAGCCCCTTCCCTTCTTATCCGTCTTAGACCTCTTAATCTTGATGTCTAAACCTTCTTCTGTAATTTGAACATCTTCCCACTGCAGTCCCCCTACCCCCCCTTTTCCCCCGACCAACTTAAAAACCCTGAAAGCCCCCAAACAATAACCACGTAAAAACAAGTCGCAGACAGCTCCCCTACAAGCAATAAACCATTTGTTCCACTTGTTGTGCCCAGTTTATTCCTTTACATTCCTGCATTGTCCCCCCTGCACCGGGGGCCCACGTGCACCCCCGTCCATGCAGGCCCTTTAGTTTATTCCTCCTCTCGCCATTGCACCAGGGGCCAAACCTGCACCCCCGTCCATGCAGTCCCTTCCATATAACTCTTCAAGCTCCTCGCATCCATTACCACCTTTTTCCCGCCTGCACCCGGGGCCCTAATGCACCCCCGTCCATGCAGGCCCCTTTTTTGCCTTACTCCTCTCCACCGCTGCACCAGGGGCCAAACCTGCGCCCCCGTCCATGCAGTTCCTTCCATATCACCATCTTCAAGCTACTTGCGTCCATTACCACCTGTTTCCCACCTGCACCAGGGGGCCTAGTGCACCCCCGTCCATGAAGGCCCCCTTTTTTCCTTTACTCCTCTCCACCGCTGCACCAGGGGCCAAACCTGCGCCCCCGTCCATGCAGACCATTACACATAAATTCCTCTTCCGGCACCTCGCTTCTCTGTTCCACTTTTTTTTTAATTTTTTTTTTTTTTAAATTTAGCTGCACCAGGGGCCCTAGTGCACCCCCGTCCATGCAGACCCAACTCCTCACTTCCCCCTGCTGCACCAGAGGCGCTCCCGCACCTCCGTCCATGCAGCCTGAAGCCTACTCACCTTGTCGTGCGGCAAGCGTGAGGGCTTCACCACCGTCGTCCATGCCCTCCAAACGACAGCTACCTCCCCTTAACAATTACCACCGTTACATCCCCCCTGCGGCCCTCCCCTACCTACGCGTCTTCCTCCTCACCCTTCTCCTGCCCCCCTTTAAGTTGCCCCCAACAATCTTTCATCAAACCTTGTGCCCCCCCTCCTTTTACATTAAACTGAGCCCGACCTACCAGCACACCCCAATTTACCTGGTATGCGGTCCTTCCCCCACACTTCCTTGCCCCGCTCCTCGCCCTGACCCACTGTCCCTTGCCTGAAAACAATCTGTAACCGGATGCCGACCCGCACACCTGCTGCACTCGTGTTTAAATTTGCACATCCACCTCGTGCAGCCTTCTTTATTGAACGCCCAACATGCAGTTGAGGGCTGTCCTTCGCCTCCTCCCCCCACCCCCTCATGGGCGGGGCGACCAAGAAAGGGCCGGTAAGGCACAGGCAGCCCACTTGCTGCGTGCAATGTCGGGGCAGGCCTCGTTGGAGCCATCCATTGCAGCCAAAGATCCATGTCTATCTCCCCCCAGACCGCCTGACTGTCCTCCGCCATTCTCGCTCTGAATTCCTCATCATAGCGTACCCAGGCAAACTCCCAAAACTCGTGAAAGCCTTCCTCATTACGTCCATATATTTAAGCAGGGCCACGCAACGCTCCGGGAATTTTTCACAGTACACACTGGCATAAATAATAAACGCCGACGTCCACTCAATAGTCACCGGGACCCTTGGGCGTGAAGCCAGTTCCCTCTCTTCCTCCTTAGACCCCTCCTTTGCTCTCACTTCCCTATGGAGCAATTTAAAGACATCCACAAATTCCCCTGCCTGAATCTTCTCCCTGGTCGCTGCCATCAAGTGTGCCCCCAATGGTTTTGTTAACCCCATGTATGGCCATTTTTTCTCCTTTCTTTTCACTTCACACTCCTTATCTTTTCCGGCTTGCACTTCGAGCACCAATGTCTCCACCACCTTGTCCGTTTGGACCTCCACTGAGCAAATGCTCTTTCCAACCCCCTCGGCTCCAATGGCCTGCACACCAACTTCCTTCCTTACACCTTGGAAACCAGCCCGTTCCTCCCCTGTCCACCTATTTGTAACCCCTCTCTGCCATGCAGATGTCCATTCCCTTTCCCGCTCACCTCTTTCCACACCTGCCACCTGCGGCCTGGCGTCCACACCGGTGCTCCTCATCTCCATTCTTAGAGGGCTCCTACATTGTGGATGCGAGCTCCTGCCCGGGATGATTTGATGATCTTCCTGCGAGCCCGGGGCGTCCGCCCCGCCGCTCCTTTGACTTCTTCTCAGCGGAGTTGTGGGAACCCCTGCCTGGTCCTCTTCTCTCGGGCGAAGCGTTCCGACCTCCACCCCGGAATCCTCATTGCTAGGGGCTGTGCTGCGCCCTCTAGGCTCTCCTTGCGTTGACTGAGGCGGGGCCGTACTGAAACCCTCACCCTCCACCTGACCAGCGGGGGCTGCGCAGCGCCCTCCGCCCTCACTCCTCCTACCCGGGGGGGCCGTTCCGCGCCCCACTCTAACCTCCTCACTTGAAGGGGACCTCTCCCTCCTTTCTCCACCTGCACTCTTCTGCAGGTATTTACCCCTTCTTCCACTTTGCCCTGTCACCCCCCTCTGCACCCCTTCACTTGCCCCCTTCTTATTCCTCTGAGCCACCTCATGACCCGAAATCATTTCTCCCCCTGCCGCCCTCCTGTCTATCCCCTTTCTCGCTTTCCGCCCCTAATTTCCCAAACCTCCCCTCTCCCCGCCGATGGGGTGCAGGCCATCATTGCCGCGAGAGCCCCATCTGCCGCTGCTCTACGCTGCGGCCTACCACCACTTATCTCCCCCCCCATGGCCTCTCCGCCTGTGACCTCCCCCACTGCCCTCTCCCACTGGGCCCCAGATGCCCAACTAATTATTTCCAAAGCCTCCCTCAGAGCCTCCGCATCAACCCGGCCCTTTTTGCCGGCTCTCTGGCCCACCATCGTGCACTACTAATCTGATTGTGCACAATATATATGCCCCCTGCAAATGAACCTAACAAACCTAAGCCCCCGAGCCAAAACTACCCATGGACCTAATCCCCAAACTGAAAAAATGCTAGCTTTGAAACTAGCTTTTTTTTTTTTTTTTTTAAACCCCCCCCCCCACTTCCAACCACCCCCTGCACCCGGATAGCCCACCCTTTTTCCCACTCCCTTACGAGCTGCTTCGCTCGAAAAAAAAAAAACCCACAGGACCCCCCCCACCCTCCACCCCCCTGCTCAAAAACCCCTTCCTTTCCTTAAACCCCCTATTCCTGCTTTCCCTTTCTTTTTATTAAATTCTTTTTTTTTTTTTTATTACTGCCCCCCACTCCGTCTACCCCGCTCCACCGCCCCCCCCTCCCCCTAGTGGCCCCAACGCCGCACCGCAGTACCTTCTTAAACTCAATGGGATCATAACAGGGGGAGCGGTCCCTTTAAGAGGGCCGCTCTGCCCCCTCCCTGCTGCACGCCGGCACCGCACACTATGAAAAGAAGCCCAGCACACGCGGGCTCAACTAACCCATGGCTCCCCACACTAAAGAGCCGCGGGGGCCGGCAACATCAATGCCGCGCCCTGCGGGCCCACACTACGGCCGTCGAGGGAATGACCGCCCAGCTCCCTCACTAAAAAAAAAAAAAAAAAAAAAAACCCAACTGCCGCCTCGAACCACCCGCCCTGCTGAAAGCCAACCCGCGGGCGGCGGCTTCGGTAAGGAGGGGGTGGGGGGGGTACCTTATGTACGGTACCCCCGACTATTCGGGGCCCGCGACCCCCGCCCTCATAATTTTTTTTTTTTTGTTTTTTTTTTATATGCGGCGCCGCCGCCGCCGACGACACTCTCCCTCGGCCCTTATCTCCCCCCTCCCCCTCCCCCTCCCCTCCCTATCCCCTATCCCCTACCTCAAACACCTCGTTAGGCCCCAATCAGGGAAGGCTCGGGAGCAGGCGACAGTTAGGGCTTGATGATTGCCTCCCGAACCTTCCCTGAGCCCTTAAATACCCCCCCCAGGAGGCGCTCTGCCCCACGGCCACTCGCTGGCCATGTGCATCGCCAAAAAACTCCCCGGGGGGAAACGCTTCGCGTTCCCTCCGGGGCCCCCCTTCCTAAAGCCTTCCAAGGAGCTCCACAAGATAGTGTTCAGAATGCTTTATAACACCCATTATTAGCCGTAACCCGCTAGACGTATTGAAACGTGCTAAAAACTAGCAAACACAGCTAGAAAATGTACTTTCCTCGCGTTTTGGTAAATGCGAATTCTGGTGGATTCCCATTTTGTACTCTGTTCGTGCGTTTGTTCAGTCGAATCCTGTTCTTTTGAACCACTCTTCTCCCATAAAAGGGAGGATCAAAATGTGTTGTTCACAGGCTGAATTTATACTGCTGAAATGATCGCTTCCCTGCTCTCTGGTTTAGACGCGTGTACCCTGCATTTACCAAAACGCGAGGGAAGTACATTTTCTAGCTATTTTTGCTGGTTTTAGCACGTTTTAATACGTCTAGCGGGTTACAGCTATATGTTGAATAATGGGGTTATAAAGAATTCTGAACACTGTGTCTTGTGGAGCTCATTGGAAGGCTGTAGGAAGAGGAGTGAAGGCAGGGAACACGCATCTAAACCAGAGAGCTTGGAAGCGAGTACATGCAACACGGTGCAGGGAGCAGGAACAGAAAGGAGGAACGCCTCTGAGGAGGAGCAGCTGGTAGTTACCCTGCTCTGGAGAGGAGAATGTGATCACCAGGGGAGTGCAGCCTGTAAACTAAAAGGGAGGATGACCACAAGGCAACTGTATTAATAGATGGCAAATACACGTTCCAAAACAGTCAGGAAAGCTGATAATGCCTTGAAGATTTCAACCGTATACATTCAGCCTGTGAACCTGTGAACAGCAGTAGATGTTGAACCCCCCTTGTATGGGAGAACAGTGGTTAAAAACTTCAGGATTCGACAACAAACGCACGGACAATGTACATACATGGGAACCCATCAGAATTCGCATTTACAAAAACGCGAGGAAAGTACATTTTCTAGCTGGTTTTGCTAGTTTACAGCACATTTCAATACGTCTAGCGGGTTACGGCTATATGATGAATAATGGGTGTTATAAAGCATTCTGAGCACCGTGTATCTTTTGAAGCTCAATTGTTGATTTGAAGGCAGCGGGAAGAGGAGAGAAGGCAGGGAACACGCGTCTAAACCAGAGAGCTGGGAAGCGAGTGTTTGCAACGCGAAACGGTGCAGGGAGCAGGGACAGAAAGGGAGAACTCCACTGAGGAGGAACAGCTGGTAGGTAGCCTTCTTTGGAGATGAGAACTTGATCACCACGGGAGAGGATTGTTGAGAGGGTAACAGAGGGGGAGGTCTGAGATCAGAAAATCCTGAGTATTCCCTGCAGTGTGTAGGGCCAGTGACATGTACAGTTGCAGATCTCGTAAAAGTCCAGGTCAGGAAGCATACAGGTTCATGTTGAATTCTCCAAGTAGGCGGAGTTGAGTGGTAGGAGGCTAGGATGGAGAAGTCCATCCACTGAGAGAGGAAGGGGGTAGGCAAATAGCCACGGTGAGAGAATGGCCAGGAAAGAGAGAATGCATGCAGACAAGGCATTCGTGAGAGGAGTCGGCCTGCAAAGGAAAGCAATTTACTACAGGAATCAAGGATGCTCCCCCCTCAAGAACGGTTGGATCTGGGCATGGAGAGGAACTTGTCATCAGGGAGGAAAGTGTCAAAGCTCGAGACAGCGCTGGCCGTCAACCATGTCTCGGTTAGACCAAGAACATCAAGGTCGGGTTCTTCCAGGAAATGGCAGATGTCAGATGAGTTTTTGAAACTGAGTGAGAGTTGAGAGTGGGGAGGGGTACAAATCAGTAATCCCTGCGGAGGTGTAGAAGGAGCCTGACCTAGGGCAGATGAGGAAGGAGAGAGGAAAGGAAGCAGAAGGGAGAGAGGAGACAGCAGGAGTGCATGATCCATCCGGGAGCTAGGAGTGGTGAGAAGGTTAGACGGGGAGGTCTGAGTCTCAGGATTGGAATGGGAAGTTCGATATCACATGTCATGCTATAGGAAGAGTCTCAGGATTGGAATGGGAAGGAGTTGGATATGACATCTCTTGTTATAGGGAGGGTCTCAGGTTTGGTATTAGAATCGCATCCTTTAGGAAGGGACTCGAGTTTGGTATTTTAAGGAGTGAGATAGTAAATCTCATCCTATCGGAAGGGTCTCGGGTTTGGTATTGGAAGAAATGAGATTTCAAATCTCAGGCTGTGGGAATGGTCTCGGGTTTGGTATTGGAAGGGGTGAAAATCACATTTCATGCTACAGGAAGGGTCACAAGTTTGGAATGGGAAGGAGTTGGATATCACATATACAACGAGAAGGGGCTCAGGTTTGGTATTAGAAGCATAGAGATATCACATCTCATGTTATAGGAAGGGTCTCGATTGGAATGGGAAGGAGTTAGATATCACATCTCATGCTATAGGGAGGGTCTCAGTTTTGATATTAGAAGCATTGAGATATCACATATGCTATTGGAAGGGTCGCAGTATTTGAATTGGAAGGAGTTGGATATCCCTTCTCATGCTATAGGAAGGGTCTCAGGTTGGAATGGGAAGGATTTGGATATCACATCTCTTGCTATAGGAAGGGTCTCAGGTTTTTTATTAGAAACATTGAGATATCACATCTCATGCTATAGGAAGGGTTTAAGGATTGGAATGGGAAGGAGTTGGATATCCCTTCTCATGCTATAGGAAGGGTCTCAGGTTGGAATGGGAAGGATTTGGATATCACATCTCTTGCTATAGGAAGGGTCTCAGGTTTTTTATTAGAAGCATTGAGATATCAAGTCTCATGGTATAGGACGGGAGTTTGATATCACATCATGCCATGGTATGGGTCTCAGGTTTTGTAGAAGCATTGGGATATCACATCTCATGCTATCGGAAGGGTATCAGGATTGGATTTGGAAGGAGTTGTTGGATATCCCATCTCATGCTATAGGAAAGGTCTCAGGTTGGAATGGGAAAGAGTTGGATATCACATCTCATGTTATAGGAAGGGTCTCAAGATTGGAATGGGAAGGACTTGGATATCACATCTCATGCTAAAAGAAGGGTCTCAGGTTTGGAATGGGAAGGAGTTGGATATGACATCTCTTGTTATAGGGAGGGTCTCAGGATTTGAATGGCAAGGTGTTGGATATCACATCTCATGCCATAGGAAGGGTCTCAGGTTTGGTATAAGCATTGAGATATCACATCTCTGCTATTGGAAGGGTCTCAGGATTGGATTGGGAAGGAGTTGGATATCCCTTCTCATGCTATAGGAAGGGTCTCAGGTTGGAATGGGAAGGAGTTGGATATCACATCTCATGCTATAGGGAGGGTTTCAGGATTGGAATGGGAAGGAGTTGGATATCACATCTCATGCTAAAGGGAGGGTCTCAGGTTTGGATGGGGAAGGATTTGGATATCACATCTCATGTTATAGGAAGGATCTCAGGTTTGGTATTAGAAGCATTGAGATATCATATCTCATGCTATCGGAAGGATCTCAGGTTTGGTATTAGAAGCATTGAGATATCACATCTCACGCTATAGGAAGGGTCTCAGGATTGGAATGGGAAGGACTTGGATATCACATCTCATGCTAAAGGAAGGGTCTCAGTTTTGGTAGAAGCATTGCGATATCACATCTCATGCTATAGGAAGGGTCTCGGGATTGGAATCGGAAGGAGTTGGATATCACATCTCATGCTATAGGAAGGGTCTCAGGTTTGGTATAAGCATTGAGATATCACATCTCTGCTATCGGAAGGGTCTCAGGATTGGATTGGGAAGGAGTTGGATATCACATCTCATGTTATAGGAAGGGTCTCCGGATTGGAATGTGAAGGATTTGGATATCACATCTCATGCTAAAGTAAGGGTCTCAGGTTTGGAATGGGAAGGAGTTGGATATGACATCTCTTGTTATAGGGAGGGTCTCAGGATTTGAATGGCAAGGTGTTGGATATCACATCTCATGCCATAGGAAGGGTCTCAGGTTTGGTATAAGCATTGAGATATCACATCTCTGCTATCGGAAGGGTCTCAGGATTGGATTGGGAAGGAGTTGGATATCCCTTCTCATGCTATAGGAAGGGTCTCAGGTTGGAATGGGAAGGAGTTGGATATCACATCTCATGCTATAGGGAGGGTTTCAGTTTTGATATTAGAAGCATTGAGATATCACATCTCATGCTATCGGAAGTGTCTCAGGATTGGAATGGGAAGTAGTTGGATATCACATATGCTAAAGGAAAGGTCTCAGGTTTGGAAGGGGAAGGATTTGGATCTCACATCTCATGTTTTAGGACGGGTCTCAGGTTTGGTATTAGAAGCCTTGAGATATCACATCTCATGGTATAATAAGGGTCTCAGGATTGGAATGGGAAGGAGTTTGATATCACATCTCAAGCTATAGGAAGGGTCTCAGGTTTGGGAAGGGAAGGATTGGGATTTCACATCTCATGTTATAGGATGGTTCTCATGTTTGGTTTTAGAAGCATTGAGATATCACATCTCATGCTATCGGAAGGGTCTCAGGTTTGGAATGGGAAGGAGTTGGATATCACATCTCATGTTATAGGAAGCATCTCAGGTTTGGTATTAGAAGCATTGAGATATCACATATCATGCTATAGGAAGGGTCTCAGGATTGGAATGTGAAGGATTTGGATATCAAATCTCATGCTAAAGGAAGGGTCTCAGGTTTGGTATAAGCATTGAGATATCACATCTCTGCTATCGGAAGGGTCTCAGGATTGGATTGGGAAGGAGTTGGACATCCCTTCTCATGCTATAGGAAGGGTCTCATGTTGGAATGGGAAGGAGTTGGATATCATATCTCATGTTATAGGAAGGGTCTCAAGATTGAAATGGGAAGTATTTGGATATCACATCTCTTGCTATATGAAGGGTCTCAGGTTTTTTATTAGAAACATTGAGATATCACGTCTCATGCTATAGGAAGGGTTTCAGGATTGGAATGGGAAGGATTTGGATATCATATCTCATGTTATAGGACGGGTCCCAGGTTTGGTATTAGAAGCATTGAGATATCACATCTTATGGTATAGGAAGGGTCTCAGGTTTGGAATGGGAAGGAGTTGGATATCACATCTCATCCAATAGGAAGGGTCTCAGGTTTGTAATGGGAAGGAATTGGATATCACATCTCATGTTATAGGAAGGATCTCAGGATTGGAATGGGAAGGAGTTGGATATCCCCTCTCATGCTATAGGAAGGGTCTCAGGTTGAAATGGGAAGGATTTGGATATCACATCTCTTGCTATAGGAAGGGTCTCAGGTTTTTTATTAGAAACATTGAGATATCACATCTCATGCTATAGGAAGGGTTTAAGGATTGGAATGGGAAGGAGTTGGATATCCCTTCTCATGCTAAAGGAAGGGTCTCAGGTTGGAATGGGAAGGATTTGGATATCACATCTCTTGCTATAGGAAGGGTCTCAGGTTTTTTATTAGAAACATTGAGATATCACATCTCATGCTATAGGAAGGGTTTAAGGATTGGAATGGGAAGGATTTGGATATCACATCTCATGCTAAAGGAAGGGTCTCAGGTTTGGAACCGGAAGGATTTGGATATCACATCTCATGTTATTTGACCGGTCTCAGGTTTGGTATTAGAAGCATTGAGATATCAAGTCTCATGGTATAGGACGGGAGTTTGATATCACATCATGCCATGGTATGGGTCTCAGGTTTTGTAGAAGCATTGGGATATCACATCTCATGCTATCGGAAGGGTATCAGGATTGGATTTGGAAGGAGTTGTTGGATATCCCATCTCATGCTATAGGAAAGGTCTCAGGTTGGAATGGGAAAGAGTTGGATATCACATCTCATGTTATAGGAAGGGTCTCAAGATTGGAATGGGAAGGACTTGGATATCACATCTCATGCTGTAGGAAGGCTCTCAGGTTTGGAAAGGGAAGGAGTTGGATATCACATTTCATGTTAGAGGTAGGATCTCAGGTTTGGTATTAGAGGCATTGAGATATCACATCTCATGCTATCAGAAGGGTATCAGGATTGGAATGGGAAGGAGTTGGATATCACATCTCATGCTAAAGGGAGGGTCTCAGGTTTGGATGGGGAAGGATTTGGATATCACATCTCATGTTATAGGAAGGATCTCAGGTTTGGTATTAGAAGCATTGAGATATCACATCTCATGCTATCGGAAGGATCTCAGGTTTGGTATTAGAAGCATTGAGATATCACATCTCATGCTATAGGAAGGGTCTCAGGATTGGAATGGGAAGGACTTGGATATCACATCTCATGCTAAAGGAAGGGTCTCAGTTTTGGTAGAAGCATTGCGATATCACATCTCATGCTATAGGAAGGGTCTCAGGATTGGAATCGGAAGGAGTTGGATATCACATCTCATGCTATAGGAAGGGTCTCAGGTTTGGTATAAGCATTGAGATATCACATCTCTGCTATCGGAAGGGTCTCAGGATTGGATTGGGAAGGAGTTGGATATCACATCTCATGTTATAGGAAGGGTCTCCGGATTGGAATGTGAAGGATTTGGATATCACATCTCATGCTAAAGGAAGGGTCTCAGGTTTGGAATGGGAAGGAGTTGGATATGACATCTCTTGTTATAGGGAGGGTCTCAGGATTTGAATGGCAAGGTGTTGGATATCACATCTCATGCCATAGGAAGGGTCTCAGGTTTGGTATAAGCATTGAGATATCACATCTCTGCTATCGGAAGGGTCTCAGGATTGGATTGGGAAGGAGTTGGATATCCCTTCTCATGCTATAGGAAGGGTCTCAGGTTGGAAAGGGAAGGAGTTGGATATCACATCTCATGCTATAGGGAGGGTTTCAGTTTTGATATTAGAAGCATTGAGATATCACATCTCATGCTATCGGAAGTGTCTCAGGATTGGAATGGGAAGGAGCTGGATATTACATCTCATGCTAAAGGAAGGGTCTCAGGTTTGGAACGGGAAGGAGTTGGATATCCGATCTCATGTTATAGGAAGGGTCTCAGGTTTGGTATAAGCATTGAGATATCACATCTCTGCTATCGGAAGTGTCTCAGGATTGGAATGGGAAGGAGTTGGATATCCCATCTCATGTTATAGGACGGGTCTCAGGATTGTTATTAGAATCATTGAGATATCATATTGCATGCTGTAGGAAGGGTCTAAGGATTAGAATGGGAAAGACTTGGATATCACATCTCATGCTATAGGAAGGGTCTCAGGTTTGGTATAAGCATTGAGATATCAAATCTCATGCTATAGGAAGGGTCTCAGGATTGGAATGGAAGGAGTTGGATATCACATCTCATGTTATAGGAAGGATCTCAGGTTTGGTATTAGAAGCATTGAGATATCACATCTCATGCTATCGGAAGGATCTCAGGTTTGGTATTAGAAGCATTGAGATATCACATCTCATGCTATAGGAAGGGTCTCAGGATTGGAATGGGAAGGACTTGGATATCACATCTCATGCTAAAGGAAGGGTCTCAGTTTTGGTAAAAGCATTGCGATATCACATCTCATGCTATAGGAAGGGTCTCAGGATTGGAATCGGAAGGAGTTGGATATCACATCTCATGCTATAGGAAGGGTCTCAGGTTTGGTATAAGCATTGAGATATCACATCTCTGCTATCGGAAGGGTCTCAGGATTGGATTGGGAAGGAGTTGGATATCACATCTCATGTTATAGGAAGGGTCTCCGGATTGGAATGTGAAGGATTTGGATATCACATCTCATGCTAAAGGAAGGGTCTCAGGTTTGGAATGGGAAGGAGTTGGATATGACATCTCTTGTTATAGGGAGGGTCTCAGGATTTGAATGGCAAGGTGTTGGATATCACATCTCATGCCATAGGAAGGGTCTCAGGTTTGGTATAAGCATTGAGATATCACATCTCTGCTATCGGAAGGGTCTCAGGATTGGATTGGGAAGGAGTTGGATATCCCTTCTCATGCTATAGGAAGGGTCTCAGGTTGGAAAGGGAAGGAGTTGGATATCACATCTCATGCTATAGGGAGGGTTTCAGTTTTGATATTAGAAGCATTGAGATATCACATCTCATGCTATCGGAAGTGTCTCAGGATTGGAATGGGAAGGAGCTGGATATTACATCTCATGCTAAAGGAAGGGTCTCAGGTTTGGAACGGGAAGGAGTTGGATATCCGATCTCATGTTATAGGAAGGGTCTCAGGTTTGGTATAAGCATTGAGATATCACATCTCTGCTATCGGAAGTGTCTCAGGATTGGAATGGGAAGGAGTTGGATATCCCATCTCATGTTATAGGACGGGTCTCAGGATTGTTATTAGAATCATTGAGATATCATATTGCATGCTGTAGGAAGGGTCTAAGGATTAGAATGGGAAAGACTTGGATATCACATCTCATGCTATAGGAAGGGTCTCAGGTTTGGTATAAGCATTGAGATATCAAATCTCATGCTATAGGAAGGGTCTCAGGATTGGAATGGAAGGAGTTGGATATCACATCTCATGTTATAGGAAGGATCTCAGGTTTGGTATTAGAAGCATTGAGACATCACATCTCATGCTATAGGAAGGGTCTCAGGATTGGAATGGGAAGGAGTTGGATATCACATCTCATGCTATAGGAAGGGTCTCAGGTTTGGTATAAGCATTGAGATATCACATCTCATGCTATAGGAAGGGTCTCAGGATTGGAATGGGAAGGAGTTGTATATGACATCTCATGCCGTAGGAAGGGTCTCAGGTTTGGTATAAGCATTGAGATATCACATCTCTGCTATCAGAAGAGTCTCAGGATTGGAATGGGAAGGAGTTGGATATCCCATCTCATGTTATAGGAAGAGTCTCAGGTTTGGTATTAGAAGCATTGAGATATCACATCTCATGCTATAGGAAGTGTCTCAAGATTGGAATGGGAAGGACTTGGATATCACATCTCATGCTATAGGGAGGGTCTCAAGTTTGATATTAGAAGCATTGAGATATCACATCTCATGCTATAGGAAGAGTCTCAGGTTTGGGAAGGGAAGGATTTGGATTTGACATCTCATGTTATAGGACGGTTCTCATGTTTGGTTTTTGAAGCATTGAGATATCACATCTCATGCTATCAGAAGGGTCTCAGGTTTGGTATTAGAAGCATTGAGATATCACATCTCATGCTATAGGATTGGTCTCTGGATTGGAATGTGAAGGATTTGGATATCACATCTCATGCTAAAGGAAGGGTCTCAGGTTTGGAATGGGAAGGAGTTGGATATCACATCTCATGCCATAGGAAGGGTCTCAGGTTTGGTATAAGCATTGAGATATCACATCTCTGCTATCGGAAGGGTCTCAGGATTGGATTGGGAAGGAGTTGGATATCACATCTCATGTTATAGGAAGGGTCTCCGGATTGGAATGTGAAGGATTTGGATATCACATCTCATGCTAAAGGAAGGGTCTCAGGTTTGGAATGGGAAGGAGATGGATATCCCTTCTCATGCTATAGGAAGGGTCTCAGGTTGGAATGGGAAGGAGTTGGATATCACATCTCATGCTAAAGGAAGGGTCTCAGGTTTGGTAGAAGCATTGAGATATCACATCTCATGCTATCGGAAGTGTCTCAGGATTGGAATGGGAAGGAGCTGGATATTACATCTCATGCTAAAGGAAGGGTCTCAGGTTTGGAACGGGAAGGAGTTGGATATCCGATCTCATGTTATAGGAAGGGTCTCAGGTTTGGTATAAGCATTGAGATATCACATCTCTGCTATCGGAAGTGTCTCAGGATTGGAATGGGAAGGAATTGGATATCCCATCTCATGTTATAGGACGGGTCTCAGGATTGTTATTAGAATCATTGAGATATCATATTGCATGCTGTAGGAAGCGTCTAAGGATTGGAATGGGAAAGACTTGGATATCACATCTCATGCTATAGGAAGGGTCTCAGGTTTGGTATAAGCATTGAGATATCAAATCTCATACTATAGGACGGGTCTCAGGATTGGAATGGAAGGAGTTGGATATCACATCTCATGTTATAGGAAGGATCTCAGGTTTGGTATTAGAAGCATTGAGACATCACATCTCATGCTATAGGAAGGGTCTCAGGATTGGAATGGGAAGGAGTTGGATATCACATCTCATGCTATAGGAAGGGTCTCAGGTTTGGTATAAGCATTGAGATATCACATCTCATGCTATAGGAAGGGTCTCAGGATTGGAATGGGAAGGAGTTGTATATGACATCTCATGCCGTAGGAAGGGTCTCAGGTTTGGTATAAGCATTGAGATATCACATCTCTGCTATCAGAAGAGTCTCAGGATTGGAATGGGAAGGAGTTGGATATCCCATCTCATGTTATAGGAAGAGTCTCAGGTTTGGTATTAGAAGCATTGAGATATCACATCTCATGCTATAGGAAGTGTCTCAGGATTGGAATGGGAAGGACTTGGATATCACATCTCATGCTATAGGGAGGGTCTCAAGTTTGATATTAGAAGCATTGAGATATCACATCTCATGCTATAGGAAGAGTCTCAGGTTTGGGAAGGGAAGGATTTGGATTTCACATCTCATGTTATAGGATGGTTCTCATGTTTGGTTTTTGAAGCATTGAGATATCACATCTCATGCTATTGGAAGGGTCTCAGGTTTGGTATTAGAAGCATTGAGATATCACATCTCATGCTATAGGATTGGTCTCCGGATTGGAATGTGAAGGATTTGGATATCACATCTCATGCTAAAGGAAGGGTCTCAGGTTTGGAATGGGAAGGAGTTGGATATGACATCTCTTGTTATAGGGAGGGTCTCAGGATTTGAATGGCAAGGAGTTGGATATCACATCTCATGCCATAGGAAGGGTCTCAGGTTTGGTATAAGCATTGAGATATCGGGTCTCAGGATTGGAATGGGAAGGACTTAGATATCACATCTCATGCTATAGGGAGGGTCTCAGTTTTGATATTAGAAGCATTGAGATATCACATCTCATGCTATCGGAAGGGTCTCAGGATTGGAATGGGAGGAGCTGGATATCACATCTCATGCTAAAGGAAGGGTCTCAGGTTTGGAAGGGGAAGGATTTGGATATCACATCTCATGTTATAGGATGGGTCTCAGGTTTGGTATTAGAAGCATTGTGATATCACATCTCATGCTATAGGAAGTGTCTCAGGATTGGAATGGGAAGGAGTTGGATATCACATCTCATGCTATAGGAAGGGTTTCAGGTTTGGTAGAAGCATTGAGATATCACATCTCATGCTATAGGAAGAGTCTCAGGTTTGGGAAGGGAAGGATTTGGATTTCACATCTCATGTTATAGGATGGTTCTCATGTTTGGTTTTTGAAGCATTGAGATATCACATCTCATGCTATCGGAAGGGTCTCAGGTTTGGTATTAGAAGCATTGAGATATCACATCTCATGCTATAGGATTGGTCTCCGGATTGGAATGTGAAGGATTTGGATATCACATCTCATGCTAAAGGAAGGGTCTCAGGTTTGGAATGGGAAGGAGTTGGATATGACATCTCTTGTTATAGGGAGGGTCTCAGGATTTGAATGGCAAGGAGTTGGATATCACATCTCATGCCATAGGAAGGGTCTCAGGTTTGGTATAAGCATTGGGATATCACATCTCTGCTATCGGAAGGGTCTCAGGATTGGATTGGGAAGAAGTTGGATATCACATCTCATGTTATAGGAAGGGTCTCCGGATTGGAATGTGAAGGATTTGGATATCACATCTCATGCTAAAGGAAGGGTCTCAGGTTTGGAATGGGAAGGAGTTGGACATGACATCTCTTGTTATAGGGAGGGTCTCAGGATTTGAATGGCAAGGAGTTGGATATCACATCTCATGCCATAGGAAGGGTCTCAGGTTTGGTATAAGCATTGAGATATCACATCTCTGCTATCGGAAGGGTCTCAGGATTGGATTGGGAAGGAGTTGGATATCCCTTCTCATGCTATAGGAAGGGTCTCAGGTTGGAATGGGAAGGAGTTGGATATCACATCTCATGCTAAAGGAAGGGTCTCAGGTTTGGTAGAAGCATTGAGATATCACATCTCATGCTATAGGAAGGGTCTCAGGATTGGAATGGGAAGGACTTAGATATCACATATCATGCTATAGGGAGGGTTTCAGTTTTGATATTAGAAGCATTGAGATATCACATCTCATGCTATCGGAAGTGTCTCAGGATTGGAATGGGAAGGAGCTGGATATTACATCTCATGCTAAAGGAAGGGTCTCAGGTTTGGAACGGGAAGGAGTTGGATATCCGATCTCATGTTATAGGAAGGGTCTCAGGTTTGGTATAAGCATTGAGATATCACATCTCTGCTATCGGAAGTGTCTCAGGATTGGAATGGGAAGGAATTGGATATCCCATCTCATGTTATAGGACGGGTCTCAGGATTGTTATTAGAATCATTGAGATATCATATTGCATGCTGTAGGAAGGGTCTAAGGATTGGAATGGGAAAGACTTGGATATCACATCTCATGCTATAGGAAGGGTCTCAGGTTTGGTATAAGCATTGAGATATCAAATCTCATGCTATAGGAAGGGTCTCAGGATTGGAATGGAAGGAGTTGGATATCACATCTCATGTTATAGGAAGGATCTCAGGTTTGGTATTAGAAGCATTGAGACATCAATTCTCATGCTATAGGAAGGTTCTCAGGATTGGAATGGGAAGGAGTTGGATATCACATCTCATGCTATAGGAAGGGTCTCAGGTTTGGTATAAGCATTGAGATATCACATCTCATGCTATAGGAAGGGTCTCAGGATTGGAATGGGAAGGAGTTGTATATGACATCTCATGCCGTAGGAAGGGTCTCAGGTTTGGTATAAGCATTGAGATATCACATCTCTGCTATCAGAAGAGTCTCAGGATTGGAATGGGAAGGAGTTGGATATCCCATCTCATGTTATAGGAAGAGTCTCAGGTTTCGTATTAGAAGCATTGAGATATCACATCTCATGCTATAGGAAGTGTCTCAGGATTGGAATGGGAAGGACTTGGATATCACATCTCATGCTATAGGGAGGGTCTCAAGTTTGATATTAGAAGCATTGAGATATCACATCTCATGCTATAGGAAGAGTCTCAGGTTTGGGAAGGGAAGGATTTGGATTTCACATCTCATGTTATAGGACGGTTCTCATGTTTGGTTTTTGAAGCATTGAGATATCACATCTCATGCTATCGGAAGGGTCTCAGGTTTGGTATTAGAAGCATTGAGATATCACATCTCATGCTATAGGATTGGTCTCCAGATTGGAATGTGAAGGATTTGGATATCACATCTCATGCTAAAGGAAGGGTCTCAGGTTTGGAATGGGAAGGAGTTGGATATGACATCTCTTGTTATAGGGAGGGTCTCAGGATTTGAATGGCAAGGAGTTGGATATCACATCTCATGCCATAGGAAGGGTCTCAGGTTTGGTATAAGCATTGAGATATCACATCTCTGCTATCGGAAGGGTCTCAGGATTGGAATGGGAAGGACTTAGATATCACATCTCATGCTATAGGGAGGGTCTCAGTTTTGATATTAGAAGCATTGAGATATCACATCTCATGCTATCGGAAGGGTCTCAGGATTGGAATGGGAGGAGCTGGATATCACATCTCATGCTAAAGGAAGGGTCTCAGGTTTGGAAGGGGAAGGATTTGGATATCACATTTCATGTTATAGGATGGGTTTCAAGTTTGGTATTAGAAGCATTATGATATCACATCTCATGCTATAGGAAGTGTCTCAGGATTGGAATGGGAAGGAGTTGGATATAACATCTCATGCTATAGGAAGGGTTTCAGGTTTGGTAGAAGCATTGAGATATCACATCTCATGCTATAGGAAGAGTCTCAGGTTTGGGAAGGGAAGGATTTGGATTTCACATCTCATGTTATAGGATTGTTCTCATGTTTGGTTTTTGAAGCATTGAGATATCACATCTCATGCTATCGGAAGGGTCTCAGGTTTGGTATTAGAAGCATTGAGATATCACATCTCATGCTATAGGATTGGTCTCTGGATTGGAATGTGAAGGATTTGGATATCACATCTCATGCTAAAGGAAGGGTCTCAGGTTTGGAATGGGAAGGAGTTGGATATGACATCTCTTGTTATAGGGAGGGTCTCAGGATTTGAATGGCAAGGAGTTGGATATCACATCTCATGCCATAGGAAGGGTCTCAGGTTTCGTATAAGCATTGAGATATCACATCTCTGCTATCGGAAGGGTCTCAGGATTGGATTGGGAAGGAGTTGGATATCACATCTCATGTTATAGGAAGGGTCTCCGGATTGGAATGTGAAGGATTTGGATATCACATCTCATGCTAAAGGAAGGGTCTCAGGTTTGGAATGGGAAGGAGTTGGATATGACATCTCTTGTTATAGGGAGGGTCTCAGCATTTGAATGGCAAGGAGTTGGATATCACATCTCATGCCATAGGAAGGGTCTCAGGTTTGGTATAAGCATTGAGATATCACATCTCTGCTATCGGAAGGGTCTCAGGATTGGATTGGGAAGGAGTTGGATATCCCTTCTCATGCTATAGGAAGGGTCTCAGGTTGGAATGGGAAGGAGTTGGATATCACATCTCATGCTAAAGGAAGGGTCCCAGGTTTGGTAGAAGCATTGAGATATCACATCTCATGCTATAGGAAGGGTCTCAGGATTGGAATGGGAAGGACTTAGATATCACATATCATGCTATAGGGAGGGTTTCAGTTTTGATATTAGAAGCATTGAGATATCACATCTCATGCTATCGGAAGTGTCTCAGGATTGGAATGGGAAGGAGCTGGATATTACATCTCATGCTAAAGGAAGGGTCTCAGGTTTGGAACGGGAAGGAGTTGGATATCCGATCTCATGTTATAGGAAGGGTCTCAGGTTTGGTATAAGCATTGAGATATCACATCTCTTCTATCGGAAGTGTCTCAGGATTGGAATGGGAAGGAATTGGATATCCCATCTCATGTTATAGGACGGGTCTCAGGATTGTTATTAGAATCATTGAGATATCATATTGCATGCTGTAGGAAGGGTCTAAGGATTGGAATGGGAAAGACTTGGATATCACATCTCATGCTATAGGAAGAGTCTCAGGTTTGGTATAAGCATTGAGATATCAAATCTCATGCTATAGGAAGGGTCTCAGGATTGGAATGGAAGGAGTTGGATATCACATCTCATGTTATAGGAAGGATCTCAGGTTTGGTATTAGAAGCATTGAGACATCACATCTCATGCTATAGGAAGGGTCTCAGGATTGGAATGGGAAGGAGTTGGATATCACATCTCATGCTATAGGAAGGGTCTCAGGTTTGGTATAAGCATTGAGATATCACATCTCATGCTATAGGAAGGGTCTCAGGATTGGAATGGGAAGGAGTTGTATATGACATCTCATGCCGTAGGAAGGGTCTCAGGTTTGGTATAAGCATTGAGATATCACATCTCTGCTATCAGAAGAGTCTCAGGATTGGAATGGGAAGGAGTTGGATATCCCATCTCATGTTATAGGAAGAGTCTCAGGTTTGGTATTAGAAGCATTGAGATATCACATCTCATGCTATAGGAAGTGTCTCAGGATTGGAATGGGAAGGACTTGGATATCACATCTCATGCTATAGGGAGGGTCTCAAGTTTGATATTAGAAGCATTGAGATATCACATCTCATGCTATAGGAAGAGTCTCAGGTTTGGGAAGGGAAGGATTTGGATTTCACATCTCATGTTATAGGATGGTTCTCATGTTTGGTTTTTGAAGCATTGAGATATTACATCTCATGCTATCGGAAGGGTCTCAGGTTTGGTATTAGAAGCATTGAGATATCACATCTCATGCTATAGGATTGGTCTCCGGATTGGAAAGTGCAGGATTTGGATATCACATCTCATGCTAAAGGAAGGGTCTCAGGTTTGGAATGGGAAGGAGTTGGATATGACATCTCTTGTTATAGGGAGGGTCTCAGGATTTGAATGGCAAGGAGTTGGATATCACATCTCATGCCATAGGAAGGGTCTCAGGTTTGGTATAAGCATTGAGATATCACATCTCTGCTATCGGAAGGGTCTCAGGATTGGATTGGGAAGGAGTTGGATATCACATCTCATGTTATAGGAAGGGTCTCCGGATTGGAATGTGAAGGATTTGGATATCACATCTCATGCTAAAGGAAGTGTCTCAGGTTTGGAATGGGAAGGAGTTGGATATGACATCTCTTGTTATAGGGAGGGTCTCAGGATTTGAATGGCAAGGTGTTGGATATCACATCTCATGCCATAGGAAGGGTCTCAGGTTTGGTATAAGCATTGAGATATCACATCTCTGCTATCGGAAGGGTCTCAGGATTGGATTGGGAAGGAGTTGGATATCCCTTCTCATGCTATAGGAAGGGTCTCAGGTTGGAATGGGAAGGAGTTGGATATCACATCTCATGCTATAGGGAGGGTTTCAGTTTTGATATTAGAAGCATTGAGATATCACATCTCATGCTATCGGAAGTGTCTCAGGATTGGAATGGGAAGTAGTTGGATATCACATATGCTAAAGGAAAGGTCTCAGGTTTGGAAGGGGAAGGAGTTGGATATCACATCTCAAGCTATTTCAGGATTGGAATGGGAAGGAGTTTGATATCACATCTCAAGCTATAGGAAGGGTCTCGGGTTTGGGAAGGGAAGGATTGGGATTTCACATCTCATGTTATAGGATGGTTCTCATGTTTGGTTTTAGAAGCATTGAGATATCACATCTCATGCTATCGGAAGGGTCTCAGGTTTGGAATGGGAAGGAGTTGGATATCACATCTCATGTTATAGGAAGCATCTCAGGTTTGGTATTAGAAGCATTGAGATATCACATCTCATGCTATAGGAAGGGTCTCAGGATTGGAATGTGAAGGATTTGGATATCAAATCTCATGCTAAAGGAAGGGTCTCAGGTTTGGTATAAGCATTGAGATATCACATCTCTGCTATCGGAAGGGTCTCAGGATTGGATTGGGAAGGAGTTGGACATCCCTTCTCATGCTATAGGAAGGGTCTCATGTTGGAATGGGAAGGAGTTGGATATCATATCTCATGTTATAGGAAGGGTCTCAAGATTGAAATGGGAAGTATTTGGATATCACATCTCTTGCTATATGAAGGGTCTCAGGTTTTTTATTAGAAACATTGAGATATCACGTCTCATGCTATCGGAAGGGTTTCAGGATTGGAATGGGAAGTATTTGGATATCATATCTCATGTTATAGGACGGGTCCCAGGTTTGGTATTAGAAGCATTGAGATATCACATCTTATGGTATAGGAAGGGTCTCAGGTTTGGAATGGGAAGGAGTTGGATATCACATCTCATCCAATAGGAAGGGTCTCAGGTTTGGAATGGGAAGGAATTGGATATCACATCTCATGTTATAGGAAGGATCTCAGGATTGGAATGGGAAGGAGTTGGATATCCCTTCTCATGCTATAGGAAGGGTCTCAGGTTGGAATGGGAAGGATTTGGATATCACATCTCTTGCTATAGGAAGGGTCTCAGGTTTTTTATTAGAAACATTGAGATATCACATCTCATGCTATAGGAAGGGTTTAAGGATTGGAATGGGAAGGAGTTGGATATCCCTTCTCATGCTATAGGAAGGGTCTCAGGTTGGAATGGGAAGGATTTGGATATCACATCTCTTGCTATAGGAAGGGTCTCAGGTTTTTTATTAGAAACATTGAGATATCACATCTCATGCTATAGGAAGGGTTTAAGGATTGGAATGGGAAGGATTTGGATATCACATCTCATGCTAAAGGAAGGGTCTCAGGTTTGGAAGGGGAAGGATTTGGATATCACATCTCATGTTATTTGACCGGTCTCAGGTTTGGTATTAGAAGCATTGAGATATCAAGTCTCATGGTATAGGACGGGAGTTTGATATCACATCATGCCATGGTATGGGTCTCAGGTTTTGTAGAAGCATTGGGATATCACATCTCATGCTATCGGAAGGGTATCAGGATTGGATTTGGAAGGAGTTGTTGGATATCCCATCTCATGCTATAGGAAAGGTCTCAGGTTGGAATGGGAAAGAGTTGGATATCACATCTCATGTTATAGGAAGGGTCTCAAGATTGGAATGGGAAGGACTTGGATATCACATCTCATGCTGTAGGAAGGCTCTCAGGTTTGGAAAGGGAAGGAGTTGGATATCACATTAAATGTTAGAGGTAGGATCTCAGGTTTGGTATTAGAGGCATTGAGATATCACATCTCATG